>NC_059230.1:5491734-5634234 GCF_020615455.1 Coregonus clupeaformis
TTGCAAGTGGGGAGAGAGCGAGAGAGGGTGGAGGAGGAGGCTTGCTTTGAAGTGCATCTTGGGTATTATCAGAATTAGGCCCACAGAATTATACCTACGGAGGACCGGCTTCTATGAATGAACTTTGAATGTCTTTCAAATTCCCTGTTTTAGGTCAGTTAGGATCACCATTTTATTTTAAGAATGTGAAATGTCAGAATAATAGTAGAGAGAATGATTTATTTCAGCTTTTATTTCTTTCATCACATTCCCAGTGGGTCAGAAGTTTACATACACTCAATTAGTATTTGGTAGCATTGCCTTTAAATTGTTTAACTTGGGTCAAACGTTTCGGGTAGCCTTCCACAAGCTTCCCACAATAAGTTGGGTGAATTTTGGCCCATTCCTCCTGACAGAGCTGGTGTAACTGAGTCAGGTTTGAAGGCCTCCTTGCTCTCACACGCTTTTTCAGTTCTGCCCACAACTTTTCTATAAGATTGAGGTCAGGGCTTTGTGATGGCCACTCCAATACCTTGACTTTGTTGTCCTTAAGCCATTTTGCCACGACTTTGGAAGTATGCTTGGGGTCATTGTTCATTTGGAAGACCCATTTGCGACCAAGCTTTAACTTCCTGACTGATGTCTTGAGATGTTGCTTCAATATATCCACATAATTTTCCTTCCTCATGATGCCATCTATTTTGTGAAGTGCACCAGTCCCTCCTGCAGAAAAGCACCCCCACAGCATGATGCTGCGACCCCAGTGCTTCACGGTTGGGATGGTGTTCTTCGGCTTGCAAGCTTCCCCCTTTTTCCTCCAAACATAACGATGGTCATTATGGACAAACAGTTCTATTTTTGTTTCATCTGACCAGAGGACATTTCTCCAAAAAGTACGATCTTTGTCCCAATGTGCAGTTGCAAACCGTAGTCTGGCTTTTTTATGGTGGTTTTGGAGCAGTGGCATCTTCCTTACTGAGCGGCCTTTCAGGTTATGTCGATATAGGACTCGTTTTACTGTGGATATAGATAGTTTTGTACCTGTTTCCTCCACCATCTTCAAATCAAATCAAATGTTATTTGTCACATACATGTGTTTAGCAGATGTTATTGTGGGTGTAGCGAAATGCTTATGCTTCTAGCTCCGACAGTGCAGTAATATTTAACAAGTAATATCTAACAAATTCACAACATATACCCAATACACACAATACTAGTAAGGAATGGAATTTAAGAATATATACATATATGGACGAGCAATGACAGAGCGGCATGGACTAAGATACAGTAGAATATTATAGAATAGAATGCAGTATATACATATGAGATGAGTAATGCAAGATATGTAAACATTTTTAAAGTGACTAGTGTTCCATTTCTTAAAGTGGCCAGTGATTTCAATAGGCAGCAGCAGCCTCTAATGTGATAGTGATGGCTATTTAACAGTCTGATGGCCTTGAGATAGAAGCTGTTTTTCATTCTCTCGGTCCCAGCTTTGATGCACCTGTACTGACCTCGCCTTCTGGATGATAGCGGGGTGAACAGGCAGTGGCTCGGGTGGTTGATGTCCTTGATGATCTTTTTGGCCTTCCTGTGACATCGGGTGCTGTATGTGTCTTGGAGGGCGGGTAGTTTGCAACCGGTAATGTGTTCGGCAGACCGCACCACCCTCACAAGGTCCTTTGCTGTTGTTCTGGGATTGATTTGCATTTTTTCGCACCAAAGTACGTTC
This sequence comes from Coregonus clupeaformis, assembly GCF_020615455.1. Classification (NCBI taxonomy): domain Eukaryota; kingdom Metazoa; phylum Chordata; class Actinopteri; order Salmoniformes; family Salmonidae; genus Coregonus; species Coregonus clupeaformis. The sequence goes on from NC_059230.1 coordinate 5,493,446, forward strand.
ATCTCTAGGAGACAGAACACATCTCCTTCCTGAGCGGTATGACAGCTGCGTGGTCCCATGGTGTTTATACTTGCATACTATTGTTTGTACAGATGAACATGGTACCTTCAGGCGTTTGGAAATTGCACCCAAGGATGAACCAGACTTGTGGAGGTCTACCATTTTTTTCTGAGGTCTTGGCTGATTTATTTTGATTTTCCGATGATGTCAAGCAAAGAGGCACTGAGTTTGAAGGTAGGCCTTGAAATACATCCACAGGTACACCTCCAATAGACTCAAATGATGTCAATTAGCCTATCAGAAGCTTCTAAAGCCATGACATCATTTTCTGGAATTTTCCAAGCTGTTTAAAGGCACAGTCAACTTAGTGTATGTAAACTTCTGACCCATTGGAATTGTGATACAGTGAATTATACAGTGGGGAAAAAAAGTATTTAGTCAGCCACCAATTGTGCAAGTTCTCCCACTTAAAAAGATGAGAGAGGCCTGTAATTTTCATCATAGGTACACGTCAACTATGACAGACAAAATGAGAAAAGAAAATCCAGAAAATCACATTGTAGGATTTTTAATGAATTTATTTGCAAATTATGGTGGAAAATAAGTATTTGGTCAATAACAAAAGTTTCTCAATACTTTGTTATATACCCTTTGATGACAAAGGTCAAATGTTTTCTGTAAGTCTTCACAAGGTTTTCACACACTGTTGCTGGTATTTTGGCCCATTCCTCCATGCAGATCTCCTCTAGAGCAGTGATGTTTTGGGGCTGTCGCTGGGCAACACAGACTTTCAACTCCCTCCAAAGATTTTCTATGGGGTTGAGATCAGGAGACTGGCTAGGCCACTCCAGGACCTTGAAATGCTTCTTACGAAGCCACTCCTTCGTTTCCCGGGCGGTGTGTTTGGGATCATTGTCATGCTGAAAGGCCCAGCCACGTTTCATCTTCAATGCCCTTGCTGATGGAAGGAGGTTTTCACTCAAAATCTCACGATACATGGCCCCATTCATCCTTTCCTTTACACGGATCAGTCGTCCTGGTCCCTTTGCAGAAAAACAGCCCCAAAGCTTGATGTTTCCACCCCCATGCTTCACAGTAGGTATGGTGTTCTTTGGATGCAACTCAGCATTCTTTGTCCTCCAAACACGACAAGTTGAGTTTTTACCAAAAAGTTATATTTTGGTTTCATCTGACCATATGACATTCTCCCAATCCTCTTCTGGATCATCCAAATGCATTCTAGCAAACTTCAGACGGGCCTGGACATGTACTGGCTTAAGCAGGGGGACACGACTTGCACTGCAGGATTTGAGTCCCTGCCGGCGTAGTGTGTTACTGATGGTAGGCTTTGTTACTTTGGTCCCAGCTCTCTGCAGGTCATTCACTAGGTCCCCCGTGTGGTTCTGGGATTTTTGCTCACCGTTCTTGTGATTATTTTGACTCCCACGGGGTGAGATCTTGCGTGGAGCCCCAGATCGAGGGAGATTATCAGTGGTCTTGTATGTCTTCCATTTCCTAATAATTGCTCCCACAGTTGATTTCTTCAAACCAAGCTGCTTACCTATTGCAGATTCAGTCTTCCCATTCTGGTGCAGGTCTACAATTTTGTTTCTGGTGTCCTTTGACAGCTCTTTGGTCTTGGCCATAGTGGAGTTTGGGTGTGACTGTTTGAGGTTGTGGACAGGTGTCTTTTATACTGATAACAAGTTCAAACAGGTGCCATTAATACAGGTAACGAGTGGAGGACAGAGGAGCCTCTTAAAGAAGAAGTTACAGGTCTGTGAGAGCCAGACATCTTGCTTGTTTGTAGGTGACCAAATACTTATTTTCCACCATAATTTGCAAATAAATGCATAAAAAATCCTACAATGTGATTTTCTGGATTTCTTTTCCTCAATTTGTCTGTCATAGTTGACGTGTACCTATGATGAAAATTACAGGCCTCTCTCATCTTTTTAAGTGGGAGAACTTGCACAATTGGTGGCTGACTAAATACTTTTTTTCCCCACTGTAAGTGAAATAATCTGTCTGTAAACAATTGTTGGAAAAATTACTTGTGTCATGCACAAAGTAGATGCCCTAACTGACCTGCCAAAACGATAGTTTGTTAACAAGAAATTTGTGGAGTGGTTGAAAAACGAGTTTTAATGACTCCAACCTAACTTCCGACTTCAACTGTAACTATTCAGACCCTCTACTCAGTACTTTGTTGAAGCACCTTTGGCAGCGATTACAGCCTCGAGTCTTCTTGGGTATGATGCTACAAGCTTAGCACATCTGTATTTGGGGAGTTTCTCCCATTCTTCTCTGCAGATCCTCTCAAGCTCTGTCAGGTTGGGTGGGGAGCGTCACTGCACAGCTGGTCTCTCCAAAGATGTTCGATCAGGTTCAAGTCCGGGCTCTGGCTGGGCCACTCCTGCGTTTTCTTGGCTGTGTGCTTAGGGTCGTTGTCATGTTGGAAGGTGAACCTTTGCCCCAGTCTGAGGTTCTGAGTGCTCTGGAGCAGGTTTTCATCAAGGATCTCTCTGTGCTTCGCTCCATTCATCTTTCCCTCGATCCTGACTAGTCTCCCAGTCCCTACCGCTGAAAAACATCCCCACAGCATGATGCTGCCACCACCATGTTTCACCCTAGGGATGGTGCCAGGTTTCCTCCAGACGTGACGCTTGGCATTCAGGCCAAAGAGTTCAATCTTGGTTTCATCAGACCAGAGAATCTTCTTTCTCGTGGTCTGAGGGTCCTTTAGGTGCCTTTTGGCAAACTCCAAGCGGACTGTCATGTGCCTTTTACTGGGGAGTGGCTTCTGTCTGGCCACTCTACCATAAAGGCCTGATTGGTGGAGTGCTGCAGAGATGGTTGTCCTTCTGGAAGGTTCTCCCATCTCCACAGAGGAACTCTGGAGCTCTGTCAGAGTGACCATCGGGTTCTTGGTCACCTCCCTGACCAAGTCCCTTTTCCCCCGAATGCTCAGTTTGGTCAGGTGGCCAACTCTAGGAAGAGTCTTGGTGGTTCCAAACTTCTACCATTTAAGAATGATGGAGGCCACTGTGTTCTTGGGGACCTTCAATAATGCAGCAATTCTTTGGTACCCCTTCCTACAATTTTTGTTTCGAAAAACCTGTTTTTGCTTTGTCATTATGCGTATTGTGTGTAGATTGATGAGGGGGTAAAATCATTCAAATCCATTTTAGAATGAGGCTGTAACGTAACAAAATGTGTAAAAAGTCAAGGGGTCTGAATACTTTCCCAATGCACTGTACATGGTTCGCATATGTGATGTAGGTCCTATTTCTCTCTCTCTCTCTCTCTCTCTCTCTCTCTCTCTCTCTCTCTCTCTCTCTCTCTCTCTCTCTCTCTCTCTCTCTCTCTCTCTCTCTCTCTCTCTCTCTCTCTCTCTCTCTCTCTCTCTCTCTCTCTCTCTCTCTCTCTCTCTCTCTCTCTCTCTCTCTCTCTCTCTCTCTCTCTCTCTCTCTCTCTCTCTGGCCTGGTTTCTCCGATTTTCCATAATGTTCTATTGTTTCCAACACTTGCCTTATTTTATCGCCAATGTATCTTCCTTGTAAAAAACCTGTCTGATTAGAATGAATAATATCCGACAATACCTTTTTCATTCTATGCGTGGAACATTGTCTTGTAACAGGCAACTTAGCCACAGTCCTTGCTTCCTCATTTGATGTGGAGAAGGTTTCAATCCATTTGGAGTAACTGTCAACCATTACCAACATATATTTTTGTATTTTACAGGCATGCATGTGAACAAATTAATTAGCATATTTACAAAAAGGACCCAGGGGACTGATAGGCTTGACAAAGAGGTCACTACTTGCTTTCCTGCGTTGTGTTCTTGTCAAATTAGACATTGGACACAGGTTTGATCTGCGATCGTGGTAAATTTAGGTGTGTATCATTATATTCTACAATTATTTTCTTACCATTCCCCCTTTGGACACATGACTCACACAAAAACAAAACTCTGCCGGTGAAATAAAAATAAACTAATCACAATAACAAATACAATTATAATTATAACCCTTGATAACTCCATAAGGGAAAAAATGTATCCCATGTGGGAATTCAAGGAAGAGTGATGTCACGCCCTGACTCTGGGGACTCTTATTTTTTGAGTCAGGGTGTGATTTTCTATGTTGTATTTTCTATGTTTGTGATCTAGGTTTTGTAGTTCTATGTTTTGGCCGGGTGTGTTTCCCAATCAGAGGCAGCTGTCGCTCGTTGTCTCTGATTGGGGAGCATACTTAGGCAGCCTATTGGCAATTAGGTGTTGTGGGATCTTGTTCCGTGTAAGGTATGTTGTACCTTGGACTTCACGTTTTGTTTGTTGTTGTGTTTAATATTTAATAAACATGTACGCATATCACGCTGCGCCTTGGTCCGTCCCGTCTATGAGCGAACGTGACAAGTGAAATAGACTGAAGAGAGGTTTTCCTCACACCACTCATACCCTTGTTGTTAGAGTAGCTCTCCCTTCCTTTGTGCTTTCTTCACAGTTCAGGGGCAGTGCTCTGTCTCTCTCCTTCTCACCTGTCCAAATCAGAATTACACCTATTGATCAATTATAAAGGGTCAAGAGAAACCTGCCTCAGGAAGCATTTCAAAGGGAGAGATACAGAATCATTGTTAAACTCATCAGAAAACTTAGTGGACATTCCTGGAAGAGAGAAAAAAAATCAACAAGTCCTTAGTTTTCACAATGCTACACCTTAATCAGTCCTAAGAATGCAATATTCAGTACTACTATGTGTACCATCCTCCCTTTTTCAACTGAGCTTTTTAGGCAGGAACCCTTGATAAAACCATGCGTATACATAATCATACTGGAGACACATCAGGTTGGACAGCGTCCCATTAAGCGGAACAGGTACTTTCTAAAGGAAACTATCCCAGGTGGTCTTATCATATATACCTGTTGCACTGACATATGTTCTGTCCCTGGAACATCAACTAGTCAAAATATGAAACCTGTTGTTTAACAAACCCGCTAGGCCTTCAAAAAGGCTTTTTCTTTCATAGTAATACACATTTTTACTGGGATCTTCTTCAATTTTGGACAGTGTTCCACATACTGGAAACAGATTATTGTTTTAGATGACATTACCTTCATACTTAAGTCACTGGTGTTATTCACACTATTGAATTAAGAAATAGTAATTGGAAATCGTCAAAAAACGTGTCTCATTCAATTATTCATACCTCTGTTCCAATTTTTCCCACTGTGTCCTTTACAGCCTGAGTTCAGTAAGTACCATTCACTTTCACTGGTGGTTTATCTATGGGTCCACAGGAAGCCTATCTTTAACCCAAAACACCAGATGGCAGCCTTTATTTTAATGTCAGTCCCAAGGCTCCATCGTCATGTGACCTTGTATTGAAACCTTAGCTTCTTCAAATGACTAAAATATTGCATTAATAGAGTACTATCTGAAAGCCACTACTATTCACATACTTGTTGTTGTAATATATTACCATTCACATACTGTCAACACTCATTAGATTTGACCTCAACTGATAGATCATGAGTACCATGAATCTTTCCATTTGACTTTATCACTGTCTTTGTTACTTTCACTAGTCTCCAGTTTCCTTCAACTAGGACCCTTCTACTCTTTCCAATAGGAAAACCCTCTCAATCACTACTGCTAAAACACACGGATCACTCTCAAACAATGTTCTGCTTTTACATTTTAGTCATTTAGCAGACGCTCTTATCCAGAGCGACTTACATATATATATATTTTTTTTATACTGGCCCCCCGTGGGAATCGAACCCACCCTATCAACAGAGCTACATCCCTGCCGGCCATTCCCTCCCCTACCCTGGACCAATTGTGCGCCGCCCATGAGTCTCCCGGTCACGGCCGGCTGCAACAGAGCCTGGATTCGAACCAGGATCTCTAGTGGCACAGTTAGCACTGCAATGCAGTGCCTTAGACCACTGCGCCACTCCTATTGTAAGGTTTAAAAACAAACAAAACAAACATGATAACTTCTGTTCACCAGGAGGCCATTTTCCCCTTTTAACGTCTCCTTATTGGAAGGCATTGTTTGTGTTTTAGTCCACACTAACAATGTTACTCTAAATATTTATTACCAATTCATTGTTTGTGTTTTAGTCTACACTAACAATGTTACTCTAAATAGTTATTACCAATTTCCGTTGGATATTCACTTTCTACTTCACACTCATTAAATGTCTATTATTTTGAGATGAATATGTAATGCGGCGAAATTATGAATTACATTGGCCAATTCAGAAGGGGAGAGATACACTTTGGAGGGAACTTCCTTTTTAAGGTACTGTAGCTCTCAAGACTAGAGTTCCTTTCCAGGATCAACATTTATTCTAACTGGGCTAAGCACTGTCTATCAGTCCTCTGTCATTGGAGTGCTCTGGCCATAATGAGTCCGGCACCTGAGACAGGATAGACTGAGAGAGAGAGCCAGTTTCCCACTCCGTCTCGGGGAGTGGTTCAATGTTGCCTACTCACGAATTGGGTTTAGAACTTCATTGTTGGGGATATCAACTAAAACGCCATCTGGAATAAATTGTAGCCTTAAGTTTAGTTAACCAGTCTCTACCTAGCAAGTTAAATGGTTGAGTGGGTGATGACAGAAAATCATGTTCAACATTCATTGGTCCCATGGAACAGGGCATGGGTTTTGTTTCAAAATGTATTACTGGGGTGCTATTCCTTTCATTCTTGATGAAGGCTCTGATTAACGTGCCAATTATATTTATTTGTTGGAAGCTGTTATAAAATCATAGAAAATGCCATAGAAAATGTCCCAATCTTTGTCTGACACGCGTTGGACAGTCATACAGTGCTTTAACCTTATCAAATGATCCGTAAAGGGACCACTGAATATTTCTCAGAACCTTTTTTACACCACATATATACATCTACGTGTGGGTGTTCAAGTTGTATTTTCCCCGCTGGATCAGCACCTCCAACGGTGCACTTAGAGCAGGGGTGTCAAACGTCCGGCCCGCGGGCCAGATCAGGCCCGCAAACGGGTTTAATCCGGCCCGCGAGATGATTTTGTAAAGTATAAAAATGAGCTGCAATTTTTCAATAAAAGAAACTGCTGTTCCAATTGTGTCCACTGGATGGCGCAATAGCAATTCTGTTAAGCAAGCAAACTGTTTATACCGGGGCAGAGCAAATAGGTCAAGCAAGTGCAGCCAGTCCGGATGAGCTACTTTGTTTTGCCCGCGATATTTATTACGGCTTCTACTTTTAACATTATGTGCTTTGGCACCCTCATTGCCCCAATATGTCTCTGTCAAAAAAGAGAAACGTGGACGCAGAGTGCAGAGTGTTCCAAGAAAAATTGTCATCCTTCTATTTATTCACGGAATTGAATGGGAAAGCTGTATGTTTGGTGTGTTCACAGCATGTTGCAGTGCTGAAAGAATATAACCTTCGTCGCCACTATGTGAGTCTTCATGCCAACAAATATGACAACTTTCAAGGACAGCGGAGAAGAGAGAAGGTGAGTGAACTGTTGGTGGGTCTGAAGAAACAGCAGTCTGTGTTTACTCACAGCCGAGACATCAGTGACGCTGCAGTGAAAGCTAGCTACCTCATTGCTAATGAAATCGCAGTGGCTTCAAAACCATTTAGTGAGGGTGAATTTGTAAAAACATGCATGATGAAGGCAGCAGAGATTGTGTGCCCTGAAAAGCACCAGGCTTTTGCAAATATCAGCCTGACAAGAAACACAGTTGCAGACAGGATTTCCGATCTTTCAGTGGATTTGGACAGCAAGTTGAAGCAAAAAGTAAAGTCATTTATTGCGTTTTCGGTTGCAATTGATGAAAGCACGGACATTACAGATGTTGCACAACTGGCCATTTTCATCCGCGGAGTTGATGACACATTGACCGTCACCGAGGAGTTCGTGGAGTTGGTGCCGATGACAGATACAACGACAGCAGCTGATATTTTCACTGCACTCGTCGGCGCGCTGGACAGGGTCGGAGTGGACTGGTCCCGCGCTGTCAGCCTGGCTACAGATGGTGCGCCCTTAATTATCGGGAAAAAAGCAGGCGTTGTGACAAAGTTCCGAGAGAAAGTGCAATCTGCAAATGGAGGACGTGATTTTTGGACTTTTCACTGTATTTTGCACCAGGAGGCTTTGTGTTGCAAGTCATTAAAGATGGATAACGTCATGAAGGTGGTCATCCAAACTGTTAATTTCATCCGATCCAGAAGCCTGAATCACCGTCAGTTTGACAGCCTTCTCAGAGAGAAAGACCACATCTATGGCCTGCCATACCACACTGAGGTAAGATGGTTAAGCCGAGGTGCTGTGCTGAGGCGTTTCTTTGATTTACGAGAAGAAATTGAACAGTTCATGGAAGAAAAGGGCAAACCAGTGTTAGAATTTAATTCGGCAGAATGGATGCAGGACCTTGCATTTATGGTGGATGTTACAGAGCACCTGAATAACTTGAACAAACAGCTGCAAGGGCAGAAACAAATTAGCCACGCAGTATTATGACAGTATTATGACAGCATTATGACAGGATACTCCTGAGTGGCGCATTGGTCTAAGGCACTGCATCGCAGTGCTAACTGTGCCACTAGAGATCCTGGTTCGAATCCAGGCTCTGTCGCAGCCGGCCGCGACCGGGAGACTCATGGGCGGCGCACAATTGGTCCAGCGTCGTCCAGGGTAGGGGAGGGAATGGCCGGCAGGGATGTAGCTCAGTTGGTAGAGCATGGCGTTTGCAACGCCAGGGTTGTGGGTTTGATTCCCACGGAGGGCCAGTATAAAAAAAAAAATATATGTATTCACTAACTGTAAGTCGCTCTGGATAAGAGCGTCTGCTAAATGACTAAAATGTAAAATACGTTCTTTCAAGTTGAAGCTGTCATTGTGGGAGACGCAACTCGCCGGTGGTGATGCAGCTCACTTCCCCTGTCTGAAAAATGTGTGCGTGACCCAACATGTGGCAGACATGAAGCGGTTCAAAGATAAAATAACGGGACTGTTAAGGGAGTTTGAGCAACGCTTTCAGATTTTTGGTGAACTGGAGAAAGACTTCAAAGTTTTTTGTTCACCATTCACCGTGAATCCCTCTGATCTGCCCGTCAGCATCCAACTTGAAATAATAGACTTGCAGTGTGACTCGGATTTGAAGGGCAAATTTGCCGCAGCTGGCTTGGACACATTTTATCAGAATCTCTTGCCAGGTTACCCCAACTTGACAGCCCTCGCTGCAAAACGGTTGTGCATGTTTGGAACCACATATCTTTGTGAGCAAGTTCTCTGTAATGAGCATAAATAAAACAAAGCTGCGCTCAAGGCTCACGCACAAGCACTGAATCACATCCTGAAGTTGGCTGCCACTCAGGATGTGACGCCTGATATTGATGCGCTGGTGAAAGCTAAAAGATGCCAGGTATTAGGAGTCAAATAAACTATGCAACCCCACTTAAAGTGCTGCATGAGACACCCTGATATAGTTCTGTGATCTGTGATATACTTCTGTGAATCACTGAGGCATTGTGTGTTTGTGTGTTGTTTGTCCTCAGAATTTCAAATAACTTGAGGTGTTTTATGATTAATAGTGATGTTGTGCTTTTGGACACACTGTCCTCAGGCTCCAGCTTTATGTTTATATGTTTTTATGTTGATGTGCTATTGTTTTTAATTGATTTTATTTTATTTGTATATTTAACCTATTCTTGACTCTGTGGTTCTTGCACTTGTATGGGGAACAGGATTTCATTATTTGTATCTACATTTCTGCCTGAGAAATGACACCCTGATATAGTTCTGTGATCTGTGAAACAGTTATGTGAATCACTGAGGCATTGTGTGTTTGTGTGTTTTTTCTTTAGAATTTTCAAATAAACTTGAGGTGTTTTATGATTAATAGTGATGTTGTGCTTGTACTATTTTGGACACACTGTCCTCAGGCTCCAGCTTTATGTTTTATGTTGATAGTATTAAAACAAAGAAAACAATCGGAAGTTGTTGTTTTTAAGTTATATATACCATGATTTTACCGGTCCGGCGCACTTGGGAATAGATTTTCCTCCATGTGGCCCCTGAGCTAAAATGAGTTTGACACCCCTGACTTAGAGGGTTTAGCACCCATGATTTCTAATAGTCTTCTTAGACCCTTATTATGACACCATCTCTAATAACCCATTATACACACATACAACTTGGTAACCCTCATATATGCAAACCGATTATACATACAGTATTATAATACTGCAGGCTATCCAATTCCTACTTGCAGGCTATCCAATTCCTACTGTAGGCTATCCAGTTCCTACTTGCAGGCTATCCAATTCCTTCTTGCAGGCTATCCAATTCCTACTTGCAGGCTATCCAATTCCTACTTCAAGGCTATCCAATTCCTGCTAATAGACTGGTCCAACAGTATATTTCAGGTGATTATAGGCAAACCAATTCCTACTATTGGAGACACCACTGTGCTCCCATTGATCAATGTTAACTGGTCACATTCATTATTATAGGGAAATAGTTCTGCCAAATTGAACGCCATCATTTTGTGGATGAGGAGGACAAGAGATCTTTCACCATTAAGGCTTGGCTGAAAAACAGACAGTCCCTCACAGAGGTCTTTCACCATTAAGGCTTGCATTAAGCATTGTCTTGCATTAGGAGGAACCCAGGGCCAACCGCAACAGCATATGGTCTCACAAGGGGTCTGAGGATCTCATCTCGGTACCTAATGGCAGTCAGGCTACCTCTGGCGAGCACATGGAGGGCTGTGCGGCCCCCCCAAAGAAATGCCACCCCCACCATGACTGACCCACCGCCAAACCGGTCATGCTGGAGGATGTTGCAGGCAGCAGAACGTTCTCCACGGCGTCTCCAGACTCTGTCACATCTGTCACATGTGCTCAGTGTGAACCTGCTTTCATCTGTGAAGAGCACAGGGCGCCAGTGGCGAACTTGCCAATCTTGGTGTTGTCTGGCAAATGCCAAACGTCCTGCACGGTGTTGGGCTGTAAGCACAACCCCCACCTGTGGACGTCGGGCCCTCATACCACCCTCATGGAGTCTGTTTCTGACCGTTTGAGCAGACACATGCACATTTGTGGCCTGCTGGAGGTCATTTTGCAGGGCTCTGGCAGTGCTCCTCCTGCTCCTCCTTGCACAAAGGCGGTAGCGGTCCTGCTGCTGGGTTGTTGCCCTCCTACGGCCTCCTCCACGTCTCCTGATGTACTGGCCTGTCTCCTGGTAGCGCCTCCATGCTCTGGACACTACGCTGACAGACACAGCAAACCTTCTTGCCACAGCTCGCATTGATGTGCCATCCTGGATGAGCTGCACTACCTGAGCCACTTGTGTGGGTTGTAGACTCCGTCTCATGCTACCACTAGAGTGAAAGCACCGCCAGCATTCAAAAGTGACCAAAACATCAGCCAGGAAGCATAGGAACTGAGAAGTGGTCTGTGGTCACCACCTGCAGAACCACTCCTTTATTGGGGGTGTCTTGCTAATTGCCTATAATTTCCACCTGTTGCCTATTCCATTTGCACAACAGCATTTGAAATGTATTGTCAATCAGTGTTGCTTCCTAAGTGGACAGTTTGATTTCACAGAAGTGTGATTGACTTGGAGTTACATTGTGTTGTTTAAATGTTCCCTTTATTTTTTTGAGCAGTGTAGTTCTGCCAAATTGAACGCCATCATTTTGTGGATGAGGAGGACAAGAGGTCTTTCACCATTAAGGCTTTGCTGTAAAACAGACAGTCCCTCACAGAGAGGTCTCTTAAATGTTTTAAGTAGTGGCCAGAGGGATGTCCGAGTCCATCCGGGTCACAGCACCAAATGTTGTGGAAATTAAGATCCAAAGATGAAGGCAGAGATTATTTAATTGTATAATAGAAAAATCTTTAATCAAGCAGCTGCAGGGGAGATTATTTTGATTTCACAGGGAAGAATTTAAAGAATAAATGGTTACATGTCCCTTATATAGTGGGAGGTGATAATACAATCATATTGTTACACAACAGTTATTTTACATAAGCAACAGTCCCAGAACACAATGGCCTTGTGTCAGGGTACAGATACACCAGGAGTCTATGAAAGGCATAACATCACAGTCCAACACAGAACATATCCCTTGAGAAGTTACAACAGCTCACCGCAAATTCTGGCACCACACTAGCTTTCACTCAAATGTGAGGGGCTGATGCTCATTGGCTAGGGGGTGAAATGTAGAGAGGGCAGTAATTCTGCATGTGTGAACTACACATTGACACATCCAGCCCAAAGCGGGAGGTTTAAAAAATACGTTCTTAGTCGCCAAAGTAATGGAGCATGTTTTTAACATTTATAACCCTTAAACCTTTTTTATTATAACCATTATAACCCAGGCTTATAACCCTTATTACTTAACCATTATAACCATTATAACCCGTATTACTTAACCATTATAACCATTATAACCATTATAACCTTTATAACCATTATAACCATTATAACCCTTATTTCTTAACCTTTATAACCATTATAACCATTATAACCATTATAACCCATATTACTTAACCATTATAACCATTATAACCATTATAACCTTTATAACCCTTATAACCCTTATTACTTAACCATTATAACCCTCATAACCATTATAACCATTATAACCATTATAACCATTATAACCCTTATTACTTAACCATTATAACCATTATAACCATTATAACCCTTATTACTTAACCATTATAACCCTCATAACCATTATAACCATTATAACCATTGTAACCATTGTAACCATTATAACCATTATAACCCTTATTACTTAACCATTATAACCCTTATAACCCTTATTACTTAACCATTATAACCATTATAATCCTTATTACTTAACCATTATAACCATTATAACTATTATAACCATTATAACCCTTATTACTTAACCATTATAACCATTATAACCATTATAACCCTCATTACTTAACCATTATAACCCTTATAACCATTATAACCCTTATTACTTAACCATTATAACCATTATAACCATTATAACCATTATAACCATTATAACCCTTATTACTTAACCATTATAACCATTATAACCATTATAACCATTATAACCCTTATTACTTAACCATTATAACCATTATAACCATTATAACCTTTATAACCATTATAACCATTATAACCATTATAACCCTTATTACTTAACCATTATAACCATTATAACCCTTATAAGTTATAACTCAATAGTTATGGGAATTACCACCGGACAAAACTCATCACTCTTCATCACAGTCAAAGTCACAGTCATTTTCCTCATCCCCTGTTTTTCTTGGCTTCTTTATGCTTCCCTTTGACTCTCCGCTAATTTCTCCATGCCTCTTTTGCCCTGCCCCAGCCTCTCCGTTCCTCCCTGTATCATCCTGTTTTCTATTCTGACAATAATCTGGGAACACCTTGACACCTTGACCATAATACTGGTTCAACATCTCATACAGATCTGCCAAGGTTTTAGAGGCCAATGTTGTTGTTGTTGTTGTTTTTTTCCCCTTTACATTCTTCTCATCCTTTTTGTTCTCACCCCAGTGTGCTTCGGCCACCCACTGTCTCTGTTTGTTGTTGTAACAGCAGTAGGCTGTCCACAGGAGATCCGGGATGTTCACTCGGTTCTTCAGTGTGTTGCTCTCACTGGGCGCTGCTCCAGTCACCACATAGGCCTTGGGCTTACCGGCATTATCTAGGCATTGCTTTAGGAGAACCTTTCTAACCTTACGCTCCATCGTTCCCCAGCTGCCGTCGTTAAATGACTGTACCTGAGGAACACAGTTGGTCAGGGTAAAAGTGGAGTTCTGATTAGCGGGTTGGTTTGCGTAACTTTTGGGGAAAAGGTGCCCTTTGTTCAGCCCTGTTAGGTTTACAGAGTTGTGGAAGTCCTGATTGACAGCCTGGTGTGTATAAGTGACTCCGTCCTTCTCCAGACTCATATCTGGGTCTTGTCCTCCGTCCAGCTGTAGAAACAATATTCATAAATCATTCAATGCAGTTATACTGTATACAGGCACTGCACTGACCTGTACATCAGACCTGTATATCAGACCTGAACAGTGCCTTCGGAAATTGACTTTTTCCACATTGTTACATTACAGCCTTATTCTAAAATGGATTAAATCGTTTTTTCTCCCCTTATCAATCCACACACAATGTTAGCAAATACATTAAAAATAAAAAAAACTGAAATTTCACATTTACATAAGTATTCAGAACCTTTACTCAGTACTTTGTGGAAGCACTTTTGGCAACGATTACAGCCTTGAGTCTTCTTGGGTATGACGCTACAAGCTTGGCACATCTGTATTTGGGGAGTTATTCCCATTCTTCTCTGCAGATCCTCTCAAGCTCTGTCAGGTTGGATGGGGAGCGTCGCTGTACAGCTATTTTCAGGTCTCTCCAGAGATGTTCGATCGGGTTCAAGTCCAGGCTCCGGCTGGTCCACTCAAGGACATTCAGAGACTTGTCCTGAAGCCAATCCTGCGTTGTCTTGGCTGTGTGCTTAGGGTCGTTGTCCTGTTGGAAGGTGAACCTTCGCCCCAGTCTGAGGTCCTGAGTGCTCTGGAGCAGGTTTTCATCAAGGATCTCTCTGTACTTTGCTCCATTCATCTTTCCCACGATCCTGACTAGTCTCCCAGCCTCTGACGCTGAAAAACTTCATCGTAGGGATGGTGCCAGGTTACCTCCAGACGTGACGCTTGGCATTCAGGCCAAAGTGTTCAATCTTGGTTTCATCAGACCAGAGAATCTTGTTTCTCATGGTCTGAGAGTCCTTTAGGTGCCTTTTGGCAAACTCCAAGCGGGCTTTAGAGGCCATGCAATTCAGTACTCATCTCGAAAACAAAAGCAATTTAGGTCAAAAGAGTCCATACTAACAAAGGATATAGAAGGTCTAACAGAACAGATAGATAGCAATAAAAACTAACATAGAGGCTCAGAATAAATTAGAGGAAAAACAAAAAGAAATGAAGAAACTTATTCAAGAAAGATCAAGTGTAATATTTTATAAAAATAAAGCAAACTGGATGGAATATGGGGAAAAATGCACCAAATTCTTTTTTAATCTTCAACATAGGAATGCTACCAAAAATAATTTATTGAAACTGGTTACAAATGACGGAGTCACCCATGATTCACCAAATTATATTTTGATGGAGGAAACAAAGTACTTTAAGCATATGTTTTCGTTTCAGTCACCTTCATCTCCTTTAACTGAAGCTAATTGTAGACATTTTTTTCTATTGATAATGTAAAATTAACAGCCATACAGAAAGACTAATGTGAAGGTGAAATTACAGAGGAGGAACTTCTAGATGCAATTAAAGACTTCAAGTCCGGGAAAACTCCAGGGTTGGATGGCATACCAGTCGAAGTATACCAAACCTTTTTTGATGTACTCAGAGGACAGTTATTAGCATGTTTTAACCACTCCTATGTAAATGGTAGATTATCAGACACTCAAGAAGAAGGTCGGATTTCATAATTACTGAAACATGATACATGTGGAAAATATAAAGATCCAGTCCATTTAAAAATTGGAGGCTCCTTACACTTCAGTGTTGTGATGCAAAAATCCTAGAAAAATGTATAGTACATAGAATTAAAAAGGTATTGTCAGACATTATTCATTCTAATCAGACAGGTTTTTTACATGGACGATACATCGGAGATAATATTAGGCAAGTACTGGAAACAATCGAACACTATGAAAAATCTGGGAAACCAGACCTGCTATTCATAGCAGACTTCGAAAAGGCATTTGATAAAGTACGACTGGGGTTTATATATAAATGCCTGGAGCATTTCAATTTTGGAGAATCACTTATCAATTGGGTTAAAATCATGTATAGTAACCCTAGGTGTAAAATTGTCAATAATGGCTATTTCTCAGAAAGTTTTAAACTGTCAAGAGGAGTGAAACAAGGTTGTCCACTATCGGCATAACTATTTATTATGGCCATCGACATGTTAGCTATTAAAATCAGATCCAACATTAATATCAAGGGATTAGAAATCCAGGGCTTAAAAACAAAGGTGTCATTGTATGCATGTTTTCTTTTAAATCCACAACTTGAATCCCTCCACAGCCTCATAGAGGATCTAGATACATTTTCTAACCTCTCTGGATTACAACCAAATTATGACAAATGTACTATATTACGTATTGGATCACAAAAAAATAAAATTTTTACATTACCATGTAGTTTACCAATAAAATGGTCTGATGGTGATGTGGATTTACTCGGAATAGTGGGGGGAAAAAGTATTTAGTCAGCCACCAATTGTGCAAGTTCTCCCACTTAAAAAAATTAGAGGCCTGTAATTTTCATCATAGGTAGATGTCAACTATGACAGACAAAATGAGAAGAAAAAAAATCCAGAAAATCACATTGTAGGATTTTTTATGAATTTATTTGCAAATTATGGTGGAAAATAAGTATTTGGTCAATAACAAAAGTGTCTCAATACTTTGTTATATACCCTTTGTTGGCAATGACACAGGTCAAACATTTTCTGTAAGTCTTCACAAGGTTTTCACTCACTGTTGCTGGTATTTTGGCCCATTCCTCCATGCAGATCTCCTCTAGAGCAGTGATGTTTTGGGGCTGTCGCTGGGCAACACAGACTTTCAACTCCCTCCAAAGATTTTCTATGGGGTTGAGATCTGGAGACTGGCTAGGCCACTCCAGGACCTTGAAATGCTTCTTACGAAGCCACTCCTTAGTTGCCCGGGCGGTGTGTTTGGGATCATTGTCATGCTGAAAGACCCAGCCACGTTTCATCTTCAATGCCCTTGCTGATGGAAGGAGGTTTTCACTCAAAATCTCACGATACATGGCCCCATTCATTCTTTCCTTTACACGGATCAGTCGTCCTGGTCCCTTTGCAGAAAAACAGCCCCAAAGCATGATGTTTCCACCCCCATGCTTCACAGTAGGTATGGTGTTCTTTGGATGCAACTCAGCATTCTTTGTCCTCCAAACATGACGAGTTGAGTTTTTACCAAAAAGTTCTATTTTGGTTTCATCTGACATTCTCCCAATCCTCTTCTGGATCATCCAAATGCACTCTAGCAAACTTCAGACGGGCCTGGACATGTACTGGCTTAAGCAGGGGGACATGTCTGGCACTGCAGGATTTGAGTCCCTGGCGGCGTAGTGTGTTACTGATGGTAGGCTTTGTTACTTTGGTCCCAGCTCTCTGCAGGTCATTCACTAGGTCCCCCCGTGTGGTTCTGGGATTTTTGCTCACCGTTCTTGTGATCATTTTGACCCCACGGGGTGAGATCTTGCGTGGAGCCCCAGATCGAGGGAGATTATCAGTGGTCTTGTATGTCTTCCATTTCCTAATAATTGCTTCCACAGTTGATTTCTTCATACCAAGCTGCTTACCTATTGCAGATTCAGTCTTCCCAGCCTGGTGCAGGTCTACAATTTTGTTTCTGGTGTCCTTTGACAGCTCTTTGGTCTTGGCCATAGTGGAGTTTGGAGTGTGACTGTTTGAGGTTGTGGACAGGTGTCTTTTACACTGATAACAAGTTCAAACAGGTGTCACTAATACAGGTAACGAGTGGAGGACAGAGGAACCTCTTAAAGAAGAAGTTACAGGTCTGTGAGAGCCAGAAATCTTGCTTGTTTGTAGGTGACCAAATACTTATTTTCCACCATAATTTGCAAATAAATTCATTAGAAATCCTACAATGTGATTTTCTGGATTTTTTTTTCTCAATTTGTCTGTCATAGTTGACGTGTACCTATGATGAAAATTACAGGCCTCTCTCATCTTTTTAAGTGGGAGAACTTGCACAATTGGTGGCTGACTAAATACTTTTTTCCCCCACTGTATCCCAAATGAAAAAAATGATCTCAATCCAATACATTTTAATAGAAAGTTAGAAAAAATAGATAAGATCTTGTTACCATGGAAATGTAAATACCTGTCAATTTGTGGAAAAATCACCCTGATTAACTATTTAGTATTATCCCAGTTTACCTATTTGCTTATGGTCTTGCCTACGCCTAGCGAACAGTTTTTTAAATTATATGAGAAAAAAATATTCAATTTTATTTGGAAAGGCAAGCCAGACAAAATTAAACAGGCCTATTTATATAATGAATATGAATTCGGAGGACAGAAATGATTAAATATTAAAGCATTAGACCTATCACTAAAGGCTTCAGTCATACAAAAGTTATACTTAAATCCGAACTGGTTCTCTAGCAAATTAGTAAGATTGTCTCACCCAATGTTCAAGAATGGCCTTTTTCCCTTTATTCAGATTACAACCTCTCACTTTCAGTTATTTGAAAAGGAAATAATCTCCCAAATATCACTATTTCTAAAACAAGCCATAGAAAAAGTTGGTTGCAATTTCAATTTAATCCTCCAGAAACGACAGAACAAATAATGCAACAAATTTTGTGGTTAAACTCAAATATACTAATTGATAAAAAACCTATCTTTTTTTTAACAAAATGTTTAAAAAAGGTATAATCTTCGTAAATGTTATCATCGGTAGGACTGGTGGAGTTATGTCGCACATGCAGCTAACAACAACATATGGAAATGTCTGCTCTACCCAAAATTACAACCAAATAATTGCAGCATTACCGCAAAAATGTAAGCAGAAAACTGTGATAAATAAAAAAGTATACCAGTTTCATTTAAGGGCCAAAGGATTGACAGCCGTCCCATATAGATTGCAAAATAGTTGGGAAGAGATTTTTGACGTACCGATTCCATGGCATAGCATTTATGAACTGATACGCAAAACGACGCCGGATTCAAAACTTACCATTTTTCAATTGAAATTACTATGTAAAATTCTTGCTACCAATAGAATGTTATTTATATGGGGGATACAATCTTCCCAGCTCTGCAGATTTTGCTGCGAAGAGACAGAATCATTATATCATTTGTTTTGGTACTGTCCATTTGTAGCTTGTTTTTGGACACAGGTCCAGGAATGGCTAAAGGATTGCAATATTTACCTGGAGCTAACCCTGCAGATAGCATTACTGGGTGATCTGAAAAGTCATAGTCAATCGATCAATAATATAATAATACTTTTTAGCAAAAATGTTTATATTCAATTTACAATCTGTAGAAACATTGAGAATAGAAAGGTTCAGAACTTTTGTAAAACATCACAGTACAGTTGAAATATATATGGCAAATAGAAATCCAATATGGATGGTTTTAAGAGATAGATGGGAGGTGTTGAATGGAGTTGAAGGATGGGACTAATAACAACTAACAACAACTAATAACAACAAGATAACTAATAATCTAAAGCATACTGTGTCCATAATAAGTATATAGGTTATAGGTTGAGAGCTTTTGTGAAAGAGCACAGTTAGAAAGATATGGCATATAGAAGCAAACCGGATGGACATCATGAAAATGATCGGAGAGGTTGAGGAAGTTCATGAGTAAAAACAAACAATAGAATTATTGTAAAATTGTCTGTGTATATATTATGTATAAGCTGGAAGTAGAGGCCTAAGCGTTGTTGTTCACTAGTTTACTCCAATTAGGGAAGGGGTCGTGGGGTTGGAAAGTAATAAAGGGAAATATATTTTTTTAAAGGATATGTATGTATGTATGTATGTATGTATGTATGTATGTATATATATATATATATATACAGCTCTGGAAAAAATTAAAGAGACCATTGCAAAATTATCAGTTTCTCTGGTTTTACTATTTATCGGTATGTGTTTGCGTAAAAATAAATTTTTTGTTTTATTCTATAAACTGCTGACAACATTTCTCCCAAATTCCAAATAAAAAATATTGTCATTTAGAGCATTTATTTGCAGAAAATGACAACTGGTCATAATAACAAAAAAATGCAGTGTTGTCATCGAATAATGCAAAGAAAATAAGTTCATGTTCATTTTTAAACAACACAATACTAATGTTTTAACTTAGGAAGAGTTCAGAAATCAATATTTGGTGGAATAACCCTGATTTTCAATCACAGCTTTAATGCATCTTGGCATGCTCTCCACCAGTCTTTCACATTGATGTTGGGTGACATTATGCCACTCCTGGCGTAACAATTCAAGCAGCTCGGCTTTGTTTGATGGCTTGTGACCATCCATCTTCCTCTTGATCACATTCCAGAAGTTTTCAATGGGGTTCAGGTCTGGAGATTGGGCTGGCCATGACAGGGTCTTGATCTGGTGGTCCTCCATCCACACCTTGATTGACCTGGCTGTGTGGCATGGCACATTGTCCTGCTGGAAAAACCAATCCTCAGAGTTGGGGAACAATGTCAGAGCAAAAGGAAGCAAGTTTTCTTCCAGGACAACCTAGTACATGGCTTGATTAATGCGTCTTTCACAAAGACAAATCTTCCCGATTCCAGCCTTGCTGAAGCACCCCCAGATCATCACCGATCCTCCACCAAATTTCACAGTGGGTGCGAGACACTGTGGCTTGTAGGCCTCTCCAGGTGTTGGGCAAAGCTGAAAATTGGACTCATCAGAGAAGATGACTTTACTCCAGTCCTCTACGGTCCAATCCTTATGGTCTTTTGCAAACCTCAGCCTGGCTCTTCTTTGCTTCTCATTGATGAAGGGCTTTTTTATAGCTTTGCACGACTTCAGCCCTGCCCTTAGGAGCCTGTTTCGAACCGTCCTCGCCGTGCACTTCACCCCAGCTGCCGTTTGCCATTCTATTTGTAGATCACTTGATGTCATCCTACGGTTGTTGAGTGACATTCGAATGAGTTGGTGGTCATCCCGGTCAGTAGAGAATCGTTTTCGCCCTCTGCCGGTCTGTAGCTTTGTTGTCCCGAATGTCTGCTGCTTGACCTTGTTCTTATGAACCGGCGTCTTTGACATTTTAAGGATAGAAGCAACCTGACGCTCACTGTATCCCTCTGCCAGTAAAGACAGAATTGAACCCTTCTTTTCCTCAATCAAAACTTTCCTTTTCAACTCTTTTGGCATGGTCAATTGTTATTTTTTGATTAATATTACATTTGAGGTACAATTAGCACTTTTTTTGCCATCCAGCTGGTCCTACTGCAAGAGGATAGTGATGACCACAGCAGTGGTTTTTATACTTTTCCTCGTTAAATAAGATTTGGTTCAGCTGATCACCTAATCAGTACCTAATTCAGTAGAATGAGGTGTGCCTGTGTTGGAATTCAACAGACACTGGAATGGAATGGCTGTCATACATGTAGAGATGCTGATTTAAGAAAAATGTGCAGTGGTCTCTTAATTTTTTCCAGAGCTGCATATATATTTGCGAGAACAAAAAATAAACATATGGGGGATTGGAAGTGACGCAGACAATAAAGAAATTCAAAATAAATAAAAAATAAAAACTCCAAGCGGGCTGTCATGTGCCTTTTACTGAGGAGTGGCTTCTGTCTGACCACTACCACAAAGGCCTGATTGGTGGAGTGCTGCAGAGATGGTTGTCCTTCTGGAAGGTTCTCCCATCTCCACAGAAGAACTCTGGAGCTCTGTCAGCGTGACCATCAGGTTCTTGGTCACCTTCCTGACCAAGGCCCTTCTCCCCCGATTGCTCAGTTTGGCCGGGCGGCCAGCTCTAGGAAGAGTCTTGGTGGTTCCAAACTTCTTCCATTTAAGAATGATGGAGGCCACTGTGTTCTTGGGGACCTTCAATGCTGCAGAAATGTTTTGGTACCCTTCCCCAGATCTGTGCCTCGACACAATCCTGTCTCAGAGCTCTACGGACAATTCCTTCGACCTCATGGCTTGGTTTTTGCTCTGACCTGCACTGTCAACTGTGGGACCTTTTATAGACAGGTGTGTGACTTTCCAAATCATGTCCAATCGATTGAATTTACCACAGGTGGACTCCAATGAAGTTGCAGAAATATCTCAAGGATGCTCAATGGAAACAGGATGCACCTCAATTTCGAGTCTCATAGCAAAGGGTCTGAATACTTATGTAAATAAGGTATTTCAGTTTTTTTATTTTGGAAACTATCCGATACAGACATGAAATCTTGCTAGACAAGGACAGTAGTAATGGTCTATTCAAGGTTATTGTTCAACGTTGGCATTAAATGTCGAATTTGATTATTATTTTTTATTACCTGAGGTTCAATCATCCATGTATCTGGTCTTCTCTCGCTTGATCCAACCCCAGTGAAGGTGTAGGCTGAGAACACAGGGATCTTGTTTGTTGTGTCGTAGAGAGTTGCAAACATGTAGGTGTTGTAAACTTTCTTTTTCTTCATGTATTTAAACAACTGGCAGATAGGCTTGTAGCGTTTCCGGTCCTGGACTGTCCCATCAACCAAAATACCCGGGAGATTTGGAGTTGTCCCCTCCAGGAAGAAATCACTGCACTCTTTAACTTCGCTGAACTTCCCCACTACATGAGAGAGAGAAGGAGGAAGGAGAGAGAGGAGGAGGAGAGCAGAGAGATGATTCAATACCTCCATCATCACCTGAAGACTGGACACCACAGAGACAAAGATGAAGTTACAGAGACCAGTTGGTAGACTGGAGACTGCTGAGCTGAGACAAGACAGACTGCTTTAAATAGGTTTTCAGAGACCAGTTGGTAGACTGGAGCCTGCTGAGCTGAGACAAGACAGACTGCTTTAAATAGGTTTTCAGAGACCAGTTGGTAGACTGGAGCCTGCTGAGCTGAGACAAGACAGACTGCTTTAAATAGGTTTTCAGAGACTCCTCCTTCAGATGTCAAGACAGATAGGGTTGATTTGCATAAACTCCTCTGTATGGTTACATGGAAACTGCTGTAACAAATAAAATGTGACTCAATTTCTGTAGATTCTAACACGTATGGACCCAATTATTCAAGATTTTAGTTCTGGGTTAACAAGATTAGACTGCTCTAAAAAGTGACTGCATCCACACTTTGGTTTTGGTAGAAAAACATTCCTTTACTCAGCATAGCGTGGGACAGAAGATACGCATCACATTATTCCAACAGTGGGACGGTTTTGGAATTACGGTTGCTGAGTTCAAATTCATTAATATCCCACAAGGCTTAGCGCCTCTGACTCAGCAGTAACACTTGCATTTCCCTTGACCAGCAAGTAAAAATATTTAGTATGATGTCTCATAAAGGCCTCACATTCATTACAGATATCTATACAACTGAATGAAATGGAGGAAGATGAATACAACTGAATGAAATGGAGGAAGATGTGTACAACTGAATGAAATGGAGGAAGATGTTTACAACTGAATGAAATGGAGGAAGATGTTTACAACTGAATGAAATGGAGGAAGATGTTTACAACTGAATGAAATGGAGGAAGATGTTTACAACTGAATGAAATGGAGGAAGATGTTTACAACTGAATGAAATGGAGGAAGATGTTTACAACTGAATGAAATGGAGGAAGATGTTTACAACTGAATGAAATGGAGGAAGATGTTTACAACTGAATGAAATGGAGGAAGATGTATACAACTGAATGAAATGGAGGAAGATGTTTACAACTGAATGAAATGGAGGAAGAAATCAAATGTCAATCAACTTTCCATCTATGATTTTGCCTCTAACACGCTTACTGGAAATCAGAAGATGCCGTATAATGGATGTTTCATTTCTTTGTGTTGTTTAGGTTGGTGTATTCTGTGGTCTGACCACGGCTGAGTTTATTTCCAGAAACGTAAGTAGTTCACAGTAAGAGTTGACACAGGTCTGAGTAGAGTTAGGGTTAGATGTGCTTCCTAACAACAATGTGGTCAGAGCAGCACTGGACTGATTAACCCCTCAGCAGCTGTAGATTCTTCAGTTGAGGAGGCCTTTCCTCAGTAAGAGTAGGGGAGACTGGGGAACAAAGTAACACTTTTAGGCTTTTGCTTATTATGAAAATATTATTTGAGATAGATTAATAATATTTTTATGCAAACAACATGCATATCTCGGCTACGATTACACACTAAGTATGTTCCTAGGATATACCAGTCGTTTACAATTCAACCAAGTGGTTAATTCATTAATTAAATGTTACAATTGGCGAATGTAGGTGAATGTTACACAGGTTAACAATTAAAAATATATATATATATTTACTTTAGGGCCTCAAAACCATTTTTTTTTTATTCAATAAAACTAAAAGTAATTAATGGATTTAAACAAAACCTCTTGGGCATGTAGAGACACTAACCAAGCATTAGCACCTTGAATAAGAGCTTTAAGTGGTTTCTAATTAGAGTTATTTAGCGGTTACAACTGACCCTGTGTTACTATGTTCCCCAGGCTACCCTACCTTCATGTAGAATATTTAAAGTGACTGATTTGCTAAAGTAAAACATTTGTAACTTCTTCAACTACCATATAAATGTTAAAGAGCTGAAGCAGGTCACACAATTTTACTTCATGTAAAATTACTTTTCTAGTTGTAATTTAAACGGTGTGGATATTTATTTCTTAATTGTTCACATAAAGTGTTGCCTTGAATGTTGGCTTGTCTGACGTATGATATACTATGAATCAATGTCTTATTTCATGACACTACAGAAATCATTTGTTTCAAGGAAACATTATATGCATTAACTCATGACTGTGGGGAGGAGTGCCATTTTCTGTCCAATGAGGTCATTTCTGGACAATATTTCTGCAAGTAAAATTATGGTTCTACTTTGGAATGGGGAGCCCACAGCCAATAGGGATGATTAATTGTTACCCATGCTAAATAGTCACATCTGTGCCACATACAGAGGAGTTTATCCAACCCAACCCTCCTGGTCCAGTCTTGACCACTAATTATACCAGACAGGACGCATCTTCTCCCAGATATCATCACAGAAAAGTTCATCATTTAGTTAGATAATGTTTACCCAGTGGCATCCTGAAGCATGATTGATACATGTATTATGTATTATGTACTGATACTGCTACATACATGTTGAATAAAAGCATGCTAACGTTACTGTACTGAAGCCTGCATCACGTACACACGATTTCACAACTTCACAGACGTCTTATACCATATACATTAAAATAGCTACGATTGTAAAAATATGATTGAAAATGCAGACAAGTGGTGGCTGATTCTACCGGTAGCTACCGATGATGCTGAAACCAATACTCCGTGTATCAGACGTAGATGACACCAGAGATAGAAGTGTATAATAATGTTTTCAATTCACTTTTCCATTCTTACAACTTCACAGATGTAGCAAAAACATTACAATCGATTTCATTCAAGCTTGTAAAAGATACATACTCTGTAACTCTCTCTCCTTGTGATGTAAACATTGATCCGATGCGGGGAAAGTGTCATGGCCGCAGTTAGTTTTTTGAAAATGTTAGTTGGGGCCGAATGTAAAGTCAAAGGGCGAATATGATTGGACTAAACGTAAATCGGGCGATGGTCGTTGGATACGGAAAGCTTTTTCTTCAAAAAAGCTTTTGACTCAATTTGGCATGAGGGTCCGCTATACAAATTCATGGAAAGTGGTGTTGGGGGGAAAAACATACGACATAAAATCCATATACACAAACAACAAGTGTGCGGTTAAAATTGGCAAAAAACACACACATTTCTTTCCACAGGGCCATGGGGTGAGACAGGGATGCAGTTTAAGCACCTCAACATATACAGTGGGGAAAAAAAGTATTTAGTCAGCCACCAATTGTGCAAGTTCTCCCACTTAAAAAGATGAGAGAGGCCTGTAATTTTCATCATAGGTACACGTCAACTATGACAGACAAATTGAGAAACAAATAATCCAGAAAATCACATTGTAGGATTTTCTATGAATTTATTTGCAAATTATGGTGGAAAATAAGTTTTTGGTCACCTACAAACAAGCAAGATTTCTGGCTATCACAGACCTGTAACTTCTTCTTTAAGAGGCTCCTCTTTCCTCCACTCGTTACCTGTATTAATGGCACCTGTTTGAACTTGTTATCAGTATAAAAGACACTTGTCCACAACCTCAAACAGTCACACTCCAAACTCCACTATGGCCAAGACCAAAGAGCTGTCAAAGGACACCAGAAACAAAATTGTAGACCTGCACCAGGCTGGGAAGACTGAATCTGCAATAGGTAAGCAGCTTGGTTTGAAGAAATCAACTGTGGGAGCAATTATTAGGAAATGGAAGACATACAAGACCACTGATAATCTCCCTCGATCTGGGGCTCCACGCAAGATCTCAGCCCGTGGAGTCAAAAATCCCAGAACCACACGGGGGGACCTAGTGAATGACCTGCAGAGAGCAGGGACCAAAGTAACAAAGCCTACCATCAGTAACACACTACGCCGCCAGGGACTCAAATCCTGCAGTGCCAGACGTGTCCCCCTGCTTAAGCCAGTACATGTCCAGGCCCGTCTGAAGTGCATTTCGATGATCCAGAAGAGGATTGGGAGAATGTCATATGGTCAGATGAAACCAAAATATAACTTTTTGGAAAAAACTCAACTCGTCGTGTTTGGAGGACAAAGAATGCTGAGTTGCATCCAAAGAACACCATACCTACTGTGAAGCATGGGGGTGGAAACATCATGCTTTGGGGCTGTTTTTCTGCAAAGGGACCAGGACGACTGATCCGTGTAAAGGGAAGAATGAATGGGGCCATGTATCATGAGATTTTGAGTGAAAACCTCCTTCCATCAGCAAGGGCATTGAAGATGAAACGTGGCTGGGTCTTTCAGCATGACAATGATCCCAAACACACCGCCCGGGCAACGAAGGAGTGGCTTCGTAGAAGCATTTCAAGGTCCTGGAGTGGCCTAGCCAGTCTCCAGATCTCAACCCCATAGAAAATCTTTGGAGGGAGTTGAAAGTCCGTGTTGCCCAGCGACAGCCCCAAAACATCACTGCTCTAGAGGAGATCTGCATGGAGGAATGGGCCAAAATACCAGCAACAGTGTGTGAAAACCTTGTGAAGACTTACAGAAAACATTTGACCTGTGTCATTGCCAACAAAGGGTATATAACAAAGTATTTTGTTATTGACCAAATACTTATTTTCCACCATAATTTGCAAATAAATTCATAAAAAATCCTACAATGTGATTTTCTGGATTTTTTTTTCTCATTTTGTCTGTCATAGTTGACGTGTACCTATGATGAAAATTACAGGCCTCTCTCATCTTTTTAAGTGGGAGAACTTGCACAATTGGTGGCTGACTAAATACTTTTTTTCCCCACTGTAAGTATTTGGTTACCTAAAAACAAGCAAGATTTCTGGCTCTCACAGACCTGTAACTTCTTCTTTAAGAGGCTCCTCTGTCCTCCACTCGTTACCTGTATTAATGGCACCTGTTTGAACTTGTTATTAGTATGAAAGACACCTGTCCACAACCTCAAACAGTCACACTCCAAACTCCACTATGGCCAAGACCAAAGAGCTGTCAAAGGACACCAGAAACAAAATTGTAGACCTGCACCAGGCTGGGAAGACTGAATCTGCAATAGGTAAGCAGCTTGGTTTGAAGAAATCAACTGTGGGAGCAATTATTAGGAAATGGAAGACATACAAGATAATCTCCCTCGATCTGGGGCTCCACGCCCCAGATCTCACCCCGTGGGGTCAAAATGATCACAAGAACGGTGAGCAAAAATCCCAGAACCACACGGGGAGACCTAGTGAATGACCTGCAGAGAGCTGGGACCAAAGTAACAAAGCCTACCATCAGTAACACACTACGCCGCCAGGGACTCAAATCCTGCAGTGCAAGACATGTCCCCCTGCTTAAGCCAGTACATGTCCAGGCCCGTCTGAAGTTTGCTAGAGTGTATTTGGATGATCCAGAAGAGGATTGGGAGAATGTCATATGGTCAGATGAAACCAAAATATAACTTTTTGGTAAAAACTCAACTCGTCGTGTTTGGAGGACAAAGAATGCTGAGTTGCATCCAAAGAACACCATACCTACTGTGAAGCATGGGGGTGGAAACATCATGCTTTGGGGCTGTTTTTCTGCAAAGGGACCAGGACAACTGATCCGTGTAAAGGAAAGAATGAATGGGGCCATGTATCGTGAGATTTTGAGTGAAAACCTCCTTCCATCAGCAAGGGCATTGAAGATGAAACGTGGCTGGGTCTTTCAGCATGACAATGATCCCAAACACACCGCCCGGGCAACAAAGGAGTGGCTTCGTAAGAAGCATTTCAAGGTCCTGGAGTGGCCTAGCCAGTCTCCAGATCTCAACCCCATAGAAAATCTATGGAGGGAGTTGAAAGTCTGTGTTGCCCAGTGACAGCCCCAAAACATCACTGCTCTAGAGGAGATCTGCATGGAGGAATGGGCCAAAATACCAGCAACAGTGTGTGAAAACCTTGTGAAGACTTACAGAAAACGTTTGACCTGTGTCATTGCCAACAAAGGGTATATAAAAGTATTGAGAAACTTTTGTTATTGACCAAATACTTATTTTCCACCATAATTTGCAAATAAATTCATAAAAAATCCTACAATGTGATTTTCTGGATTTTTTTTCTCATTTTGTCTGTCATAGTTGACGTGTACCTATGATGAAAATTACAGGCCTCTCTCATATTTTTAAGTGGGAGAACTTGCACAATTGGTGGCTGACTAAACACTTTTTCCCCCCCACTGTATATCAACGAATTGGCGAGGGCACTAGAACAGTCTGCAGCACCCGGCCTCACCCTACTAGAATCTGAAGTCAAATGTCTACTGTTTGCTGATGATCTGGTGCTTTTGTTCCCAACCAAGGAGGGCCTACAGCAGCACCTAGATCCACCACAGATGCTGTCAGACCTGGGCCCTGACAGTAAATCTCAGTAAGACAAAAATAATGGTGTTCCAAAAAAGGTCCAGTTGTCAGGACCACAAAAACAAATTCCATCTAGACACTGTTGCCCTAGAGCACACAAAAAACTATACATACCTCGGCCTAGACATCAGCGCCACAGGTAACTTCCACAAAGCTGTGAACAATCTGAGAGACAAGGCAAGAAGGGCCTTCTATGCCATCAAAAGGAACATAAAATTTGACATACCAATTAGGATCTGCCTAAAAATACTTGAATCAGTTATAGAACCCATTGCCCTTTATGGTTGTGAGGTCTGGGGTCCGCTCACCAACCAAGAATTCACAAAATGGGACAAACAGAAAATTGAGACTCTGCATGCAGAATTCTGCAAAAATATCCCGTATACAACGTAAAACACCTAATAAGCCATGCAAATAGCCCTTACACAGCCTGGAGGTGTGTTTTGGGTCATTGTACTGTTGAAAAACATATGATAGTCCCACTAAGCCCAAACCAGATGGGATGGCGTATCGCTGCAGAATGCTGTGGTAGCCATGCTGGTTAAGTGTGCCTTGAATTCTAAACAAATCACAGACCGTGTCACCAGCAAAGCACCCCCACACCATAACACCTCCTCCTCCATGCTTCAAGGTGGGAACCACACATGCGGAGATCATCCGTTCACCTACTCTGCGTCTCACAAAGACACAGCGGTTGGAACGAATTTGAACTCATCAGACCAAAGGACATATTTCCACCGGTCTAATGTCCATTGCTCGTGTTTCTTGGCCCAAGCAGATCTCTTCTTCTTAGTGGTGTCCTTTAGTAGTGGTTTCTTTGCAGCAATTAGACCATGAAGGCCTGATTCACACAGTCTCCTCTGAACAGTTGATGTTGAGATGTGTCTGTTACTTGAACTAATTTATTTGGTCTGCAATATGAGGTGCAGTTAACTCTAATGAACTTATCCTCTGCAGCAGAGGTAACTCTGGGTCTTCCTTTCCAGTGCTGGTCCTCATGAGAGCCAGTTTCATCATAGCGCTTGATGGTTTTTGCGACTGCACTTGAAGAAACGTTCAACGTTTTCGGATTGACGGATGATGGACTGTGGTTTCTCTTTGCTTATTTGAGCTGTTCTTGACATAATATGGACTTGGTATTTTACCAAATAGGGCTATCTTCTGTATACCACCCCCCACCTTGTCACAACACAACTGATTGGCTCAAACGCATTAAGGAGGAAAGAAATTCCACAAATAAACAAGGCACACCTGTTAATTGAAATGCATTCCAGGTGACTACCTCATGAAGCTGGTTGAGAGAATGTCAAGAGTGTGCAAAGCTGTCACCAAGGCAAAGGTGGCTACTTCGAAGTATCTCAAATATAAAATATATTTTGATTTGCTTAACACTTTTTGGGTTACTACATGATTCCATATGTGTTATTTCATAGTTTTGATGTCTTCACTAATATTCTACAATTTAGAAAACAGTAAAAAATAAAGAAAAACCCTGGAATTAATAGGTGTGTCCAAACTTTTGACTGGTATTGAATGAAATTGAGGAAGATGTTTACAACTGAATGAAATGGAGGAAGATGTTTACAACTGAATGAAATGGAGGAAGATGTGTACAACTGAATGAAATGGAGGAAGATGTTTACAACTGAATGAAATGGAGGAAGATGTGTACAACGGAATGAAATGGAGGAAGATGTTTACAACTGAATGAAATGGAGGAAGATGTTTACAACTGAATGAAATGGAGGAAGATGTTTACAACTGAATGAAATGGAGGAAGATGTTTACAACTGAATGAAATGGAGGAAGATGTTTACAACTGAATGAAATGGAGGAAGATGTTTACAACTGAATGAAATGGAGGAAGATGTTTACAACTGAATGAAATGGAGGAAGATGTTTACAACTAAATGAAATGGAGGAAGATGTTTACAACTGAATGAAATGGAGGAAGATGTTTACAACTGAATGAAATGGAGGAAGAAATCAAATGTCAATCAACTTTCCATCTCTGAGTTAGCCTCTAACACGCTAACTGGAACCAGAAGATGCCATATAATGGATGTTTCATTTCTATGTGTTGTTTAGCTTGGTGTATTCTGTGGTCTGACCACGGCTGAGTTTATTTCCAGTAACTGAAGTAGTTCACAGTAAGAGTTGACACAGGTCTGAGTAGAGTTAGGGTTAGATGTGCTTCCTAACAACACTGTGGTCAGAGCAGCACTGGGCTGATTAACACCTCAGCAGCTGTAGATTCTCCAGTTGAGGAGGCCTTTTCTCAGTAAGAGTAGGGGACACTGGGGAACAAAGTAACACTTTTAGGCTTTTGCTTATTATGAAAATATTATTTGAGATAGATTAATAATATTTTTATGCAAACAACATGCATATCTCGGCTACGATTACACACTAAGTATGTTCCTAGGATATACCAGTTGTTTACAATTCAACCAAGTGGTTAATTAATTAATGTAATGTTACAATTGGCGAATGTAGGTGAATGTTACACAGGTTAACAATTTAAAAAATATATATATATTTACTTTAGGGCCTCAAAACAATTTTTTTTAATTCAATAAAACTAAAAGTAATGAATGGATTTAAACAAAACCTCTTGGGCATGTAGAGACACTAACCAAGCATTAGAACCTTGAATAATGTCACGGATTCTGCCGAGGCTGCTCCTCCTCCTGGTTCGGGCAGGCTTCGGCGTTCGTCGTCCCCGGAGTACTAGCTGCCACCGTTGAATGTTTCTATGTGTGATTGCTTTTGTCTGTCTGTCACACCTGTGTCCGTTTGTATCTGATTACGTGTTCTATAAGTTGCCTGTGTTGTATTGGTACGTTTGTTTGTTGTTTTCCGCCTGTCCGTAGTGCTGCGTGTTTTGTATTTGTTTTCTTGTTTATTTGTTATACGCATGGTTTGCGTATTGCTCTCCTTGGTTTTGTTGTTGAGGCCGTTTACTGTATTTTGCCCAGTGGTTTTCACAGTAAACTTTGTTGGACTAAACTTCGGTGTCCTGCGCCTGACTTCCACACTCCATACATAAGAGCTTTAAGTGGTTTCTAATTGGAGTTATTTAGCGGTTACAACTGACCCTGTGTTACGTTGTTCCCCAGGCTACCCTACCTTCATGTAGAATATTTAAAGTGACTGATTTGCTAAAGTAAAACATTTGTAACTTCTTCAACTACCATAGAAATGTTAAAGAGCTGAAGCAGGTCACACAATTTTACTTCATGTAAAATTACTTTTCTAGTTGTAATTTAAACGGTGTGGACATTTATTTGCTAATTGTTTACATAAAGTGTTGCCTTGAATGTTGGCTTGTAGGACGTATGATATACTATGAATCAATGTCTTATTTCATGACACTACAGAAATCCTTTGTTTCAAGGAAACATTATATGCATTAACTCATGAGTGTGGGGAGGAGTGGCATTTTCTGTCCAATTAGGTCATTTCTGGACAATATTTCTGCAAGTAAAATGATGGTTCTACTTTAGAATGGGGAGCCCACAGCCAATAGGGATGATTGATTGTTAGACATGCTAAATAGTCACATCTGTGCCACATACAGAGGAGTTTATCCAACCCAACCCTCCTGGTCCAGTCTTGACCACTAATTATACCAGACAGGACTCATCTTCTCCCAGATATCATCACAGAAAAGTTCATCATTTAGTTAGATAATGTTTACCCAGTGGCATTGATAGACCATGAGAAAATAAAATATAAAATTACCATTTCTAAGCTTCTGATTTATTATGGAAAAACTCACCCCAGTCATTTCTGAGGCAGGTCTTGGAGGCAGGAAGGACATCACCCTCTTCTGGTCTTGGAGGCAGGAAGGACATCACCCTCTTCTGGTCTTGGAGGCAGGAAGGACATCACCCTCTTCTGGTCTTGGAGGCAGGAAGGACATCACCCTCTTCTGGTCTTGGAGGCAGGAAGGACATCACCCTCTTCTGGTCTTCACCCCACCAGGGACAGAAGCCTGGGGTGGATACAAGGGGGCCTGGGGTAGATCACCAGGGACTGAAGCAAGGACAGAAGCCTGGGGTGGATACAAGGGGGCCTGGGGTAGATCACCAGGGACAGGGGCCGAACGTGAGGCAGGAGAGAGCGCTGGAGGTACCTGTACATCCAAAGGTTCATACAGAATACATACAGAGAATACATCATTGACAGCTACATTACTAAGCATTCTCAGCACCGTGAGAGTAAATCTACAGCCAAGCAGCAGCATGAATGGTAAGTGACAGCTACTAGATTTAGTTATGTAGCTATAGGACAAAGAATGCATAGGCCTTTATGACAGATACAGGAAGGGAGTGTCGTCATAGAAGGGTTTTCATCTGTGCAAAGTACACACTGCATTTATGTCAAGCATTCAATGCATGTCAGATCAACATGGGCAAATAGTAAGATTAACACAATGCATATCTTCCATTATTGTAAAGTATTCATGCTTGCAGAATGTCAAGGGAATTGAACAGCCTACCTAACACTGCAGACCCATATGCATGTGTAGATTGAATTGCAAGGCAAATATCGCGATTATCACACCATTACACTAGAAACATAACACATGTATTAGCTACTACATGACTGATACTGCTACATACATGTTGAATAAAAGCATGCTAACGTTACTGTACTGAAGCCTGCATCACGTACACACGATTTCACAACTTCACAGACGTCTTATACCATACAACAAAGCACGAATTGAAGCGATAGTATGCATTAAAATAGCTACGATTGTAAAAGTATTATTGAAAATGCAGACAAGTGGTGGCTGATTCTAGCGGCAGCTACCGATGATGCTGAAACCAATACTCCGTGTATCAGACGTAGATGACACCAGAGATAGAAGTGTATAATAATGTTTTCAATTCGCTTTTCCATTCTTACAACTTCACAGATGTAGCAAAAACATTACAATAGATTTCATTCATTGTAAAATATACTTACTCTGTAACTCTCTCCGTGTGATGGAAACATTGATCCGATGCGGGGAAAGTCTCTTCTTCTTCTTCCTCTTCTTCTTCTTCTTCTCCTGTGGGTTTTATGGCGGACTTCACCCAAAAAGGTATGTTGCCGCCACCAACTGGACGGTTTATAATATATATAGAATGAAAAAGCCAGAATCCATACCTAATAGTGATACTAACTTAATCCACGCTTATAAATAGTACATTGTCAAAACAAACAAAACTCCCACTTCTTCCCTCTTTTAGTTCTCCATATCTCCCTTTCCAGACTCTAGGACCTGAGAAGGTGGTACGGCTTGTGCCAATATTCCATGTAACGCCTTTGCTGTGAAATCTTTCAGCCCCGGGAACCGCTCCGCCGCAATCACTATGATTTCTATCTTCCAGAACCTTCTCTCCACCTTGGCAGTGCCATCAATTACCATAGCTATAAATGCCACGAAGTCAAACCTTCTAATGTTTAAAATGTCAGGATCCTGCTGGTGAATGGCAACCCCTGCATCCTGCATTGTAGGTCTATCCACTACCATGGACTCTTCTGGTGCAACATTCAAACCCTGAACCCTTTTAACAGCTTCTGCATCTGAAATGCTCTGGACAACCCTGACTTAGGCCACCTCATTCTCTTTCACCCTTGTGGGGCATTCGGAAGACGTGGCTTCATGGTTCCCAGTGCAATTGCAACATGTCACATATTCATCACTTTTATAACACATAATATGATCCTTTCCACAACTTGAACATCTCGGATTCTCCCTTCTGCAAACACTTGCTACATGACTAAAAGATTTACAGTGATCACACTGCATTGGTCTTGGGATAAATGCTCTGACTCTGTAGTTAATATACTCCAACTGCACTTCAGTAGGGAGAGACTCCATATCAAAAGACCTGAAACGTTGTTTACTGTGATCACTGTGTGGTGGAGAAAGCAGACACTTCTGTTGATGTTTGCTTCCCTCTAGTGGTCATGTTGGGTAAGTGCACCTCTAATGGTCATGTTTCATGCCTTCTAAGGTGCCTTCATTTGGTTGATTTTGAAGGCCGCGTCGATGTATCCTTCGCCGGGGAGGCTATCCCACTAATACAGTCGTGGTCAAAGGTTTTGAGAATGCCACAAATACAAATTTTCACAAAGTCTGCTGCCTCAGTTTTGATGATGGCAATTTGAATATACTCCAGAATGTCATGAAGAGTGATCAGATGAATTGCAATTAATTGCAAAGTCCCTCTTTGCCATGAAAATGAACTTAATCCCCAAAAAACATTTCCACTGTATTTCAGCCCTGCCACAAAAGGACCAGCTGCCATCATGTCAGTGATTCTCTCGTTAACACAGGTGAGAGTGTTGATGAGGACAAGGCTGGAGATCACTCTGTCATGCTGATTGAGTCAGAATAACAGACTGGAAGCTTTAAAAGGAGGGTGGTGCTTGAAATCATTGTTCTTTCTCTGTTAACCATGGTTACCTGCAAGGAAACACGTGCCGTCATCATTGCTTTGCACAAAAAGGGCTTCACAGGCAAGGATATTGCTGCTAGTAAGATTGCACCTAAATCAACCATTTATCGGATCATCAAGAACTTCAAGGAGAGAGGTTCAATTGTTGTGAAGAAGGCATCAGGGCGCCCAAGAAAGTCCAGCAAGCGCCAGGACCGTCTCCTAAAGTTGATTCAGCTGCGTGATCAGGGCACCACCAGTGCAGAGCTTGCTGAGGAATGGCAGCAGGCAGGTGTGAGTGCATCTGCACGCACAGTGAGGTGAAGAGTTTTGGAGGATGGCCTGGTGTCAAGAAGGGCAGCAAAGAAGCCACTTCTCTACAGGAAAAACACCAGGGACAGACTGATATTCTGCAAAAGGTACAGGGATTGGACTGCTGAGGACTCGGGTAAAGTATTTTTTTCTGATGAATCCCCTTTCCGATTGTTTGGGGCATCCGGAGAAGACAAGGTGAGCGCTACCATCAGTCCTGTGTCATGCCAACAGTAAAGCATCCTGAAACCATTCATGTGTGGGGTTGCTTCTAAACCAAGGGAGTAGGCTCACTCACAATTTTGCCTAAGAACACAGCCATGAATAAAGAATGGTACCAACACATCCTCCGAGAGCAACTTCTCCCAACCATCCAAGAACAGTTTGGTGACGACCAATGCCTTTTCCAGCATGATGGAGCACCTTGCCATAAGGCAAAAGTGATAACTAAGTGGCTCTGGGAACAAAACATCAACATTTTGGGTCCATGGCCAGGAAACTCCCCAGACCTTAATCCCATTGAGAACTTGTGGTCGATCGTCAAGAGGCAGGTGGACAAACAAAAACCCACATATTCTGACAAACTCCAAGCATTGATTATGCAAGAATGGGCTGCCATCAGTCAGGATGTGGCCCAGAAGTTAATTGACAGCATGCCAGGGTAGATTGCAGAGGTCTTGAAAAAGAAGGGTCAACAATGCAAATATTTGTCAATTGTCAATAAAAGCCTTTGACACTTATGGAATGCTTGTAATTATACTTCAGTATACCATAGTAACATCTGACAAAAATATCTCATAACACTGAAGCAGCGAACTTTGTGAAGACCAATACTTGTGTCATTCTCAAAACGTTTGACCACGACTGTACATGCACTGGAAGGTAGTTCATTAGAATCACGTTGCAGAAGAAAATGTCCCATGGCTTCAATACCGCCCTCGTGAGGAACATTTGTGTGTAACGACACAACATCAAAAGTAACTAACAAAGTATTCTCAGGGAGAGGATCAAGATATTCAATAATAGAGACCATACTGCTGGTGTCCTTTACAAAGGAGGGGAGCTGTTAAGCGAGTGGTCTAATAAAAAAGTCTGCAAAAGTCGATAAAGGGGCCGTTACTGCATCAATGCCCGCTACAATAGGACGCCCTGGAGGTTTTGTAACATTCTTGTGTAATTTCGGCAAATAACTTAAAAACCCATCCAGGACAGTAAAGATAGTGTTCTGAAATTGGGCAGTGGGGTCACTTCTGAGTTTCTTGTAGAAGGTGTTGTCAAGCAGTTGTCTATGATCATTTACATAAACTGTCCTGTCCATGAATACAACCGACCCACCCTTATTAGCGGTGCGGTTAAGGACTGACGTAGGCTGATTGTAAATCAAGCAAAGCTTGTTTTTATCCTTAGGTAAATTATGGAAAGATATGTACTCATGTTTGTTCTTCAGGAGATGAACACCATCTTTTTCAACGAGTCTGCAATATGTCTCAATAGAGTGATTGCGATTGGCTGGAGGTACAAAATAACTCTTACTTCTAAAAGGAGTCGGAGTATGTGCAGGTGAGCAAGCTAAATGTTCAGTTGAAATATCACGATGTGGGGAGCTAAAGTATTCCCTTAAACTGATGTTTCTAAAAAACTAACATGTCTCCCTTAACATCGAAATCTGAGTTGTAGGCACAAAAGATAACCCTTTATTAAGCAAGGAGACATGGACAGGGCTCAATATCTTGCTTGATAAATGAAAGACATTCAGTCCCGTGGGTTCGGGGACCGTGTGAACGGTCTCCTCTGCCTCCGGTAGTCGTTTCTTCTTACCCTGTCGGCCCAGTCTATCATTGGATTCAAAACTGGCACTGGAAGCGGATGAGACACTGGTTGTAGAGCGTTGGTCAGACGGGATTTGATAGAAGTAAGCAGCCTCCATCCTGCGTCTGGCATGGAGAGGAGGAGCAGTACCTCTTTTGTCAGGGTTTCTCCAGAAGTAGACTTTGTCCTCTGCCTTGTCTTTAATGAGGTGTTCAGTAAGGGTCTGGAACAAAAAAACGTGACTGTCCAGACACTGTCCGTGTCTTGTTTCATGTCTGTATATATTAAATATTCATCTTCATATTCTCATCTCCCAGCGTCTGTCCTCACATTCAGTAAGGGTCTGGAACAAAAAAACGTGACTGTCATGAGCCTTCATGTACTGTCAAAGTCGCGTCAATTCAAATCTGGTATTAGGAACAAAAGAGGTCAACACGACTTCTAAGATATACTAGTTATTTTAATTAATGCAAAAACCTTCAATGGTAAATATGATGTTTCGTATATACGGGCTCTCTGAGATGCCTCGCAGGACACCCCAGAGAACTAAAAACATTGTTTCAGATCCAATACTCAAATACTCTGACAGAGGGAATTTCCCACTTCTCTGCTGGCAAATTAGAGTAGAGGCTTGAGCGTGGTTTAAACTTACTCAGCCAATCCGTTGATGCATCTCTGTTACCAGGCATATGTCCATATCATAACACCCTGTCATAGTGAGAAGAGCCAGCTCCCTTAGACATCATTCCTACGTCCAAGGAAGGTTCACAGATCACAAAGAACCAGTATAGTCTAGCATTTGAAGACACAATCCTTATCTAATTTTACCCCCTAAAACAGCTCTTCACATCAATCACAGCCTGCCAGGTGTCACAGCCTACATTAGCCCAGTCAAGAATGCATTCTTTCTAAGTTAGTCATCCCATCAATTTAGGAGAATAATAAATCCCCAATAATCCCCCTTTTCACACCTAATAAGGTGTGATTCAAAAAATAAGAAAACACAGATTGTCATTCATTATAATACAATACAAACAAAAAATCACTATTTTATTAATAGGCCATA
Organism: Coregonus clupeaformis; assembly: GCF_020615455.1. NCBI lineage: Eukaryota > Metazoa > Chordata > Actinopteri > Salmoniformes > Salmonidae > Coregonus > Coregonus clupeaformis. The sequence continues at coordinate 5,531,830 of NC_059230.1, forward strand.
ATGATACTAAAAAATTAAAACCCTCAGTTCATCTACACCCCACTTGCAAATTGTTACCAGTCATCAAAGAACTTCAAACCATCACATAAGGAAAGACAAACATTCACATGGTTAACTTGATTAATAAAGCATAAAACACAGGATTAATAGAACACAAAACATAAGACTATTAACACACAAAACACAAACAGAGAAGTATATTTTGGCCCCCTTTAGACACCCTCTAGTGTCACTCCACCAAGCCTGGTAGGTCATATCCTCAATTCCTTAGGTCGGAGTCCAGGATTGGGCCGTATCTCACCATCTGTTGGGAAATCACCTTCCCCATCTCCTTTCTCACCAAACCTCAGACACAGGAAATAAGACAACATCAACAAAGAACAAGTATACCCATAGAAGCTATAACTTCACCCAGAATAGTTACAACAATAGTTTTCCATTCATCAAATATGTTATCAATCCAACCGTTTATGGAGCTATCAATACCAGATCTCTCAGCCAGTTTGTTCGTCAGTGTAGTTACTCCCCTGAAGCTCTTTTGTCACGGACCCGTCCGGTGCTATATTGTTTGAGGATGAAAATACAGCACATAGATCCAAACAGAACACAAACTCCGCCCCTCTCAGCCAAAAGCATATCTATTCTATTCTATTCTGCCTTGTCATTAAGATAGTTGACGCTGTCTGCTCATCTAATCCCTTTATTGCATCACAAGTGTGGTTTATACATTTTTGCTGGTTATAGTAAATATAATTGATCCAATCTACGTTTTTATTAATTGTTGACCACCAAAAAATACTTGATTCAAACTCAACTGCGATCTGATTCCTAGCTTTGAATTGTTCTGGAACCTCTCGAGGTACTCCTATCCCATCACAGGATTCTTTCATCAAAGGATCCCGGGAGGAGGTCTTACTTTCTACGTGACAACTCACCAGTCTCTGACACGTTTGATTGTTTACATATGTAGTTGAGTTCACAATCAGTTATCACCACACAACCATCAGATGTCAGCACGGGCCTGATTTTGGATCCTAAAATCCTCTGGCTGCAACAAAGAGGTGAGATTAGTCATGGTCTCTTTCAGTTGTGATATTCTTTGTGTAGGAGCAGAGCTAAGATGCCCTACTCTGTATCCTATCTTACTAGTCCTAGAAAAACAATTAGAATCCCCTGTGACTTCAAACGTAGGCAACCTAGGTCGGAATGACTTTGTTATCGGGGGACACAGATAGTTCAAGTTACTACAAGACTCTTTCACCACATTCCCAGGTGGCTTGCATGGAGGATAAACCTGTTTTTGCGTACTTCAGACTTTCAGACAGTTCCTACCCTTCTATGGGTCGCACTGCCATTTCTGGTAATTCCCTATTTTCACAATACTACACCTGTCCCTAAACTGTGTATGGAGATTTACATATCCCCCACGCTCTCGATATGAGCAACTACATAGTCCCAGGATGTACATGGTGACATACATATAGTGATGTCCTCCCCTAAAGTCCCTAATCTTCCCCTTTCCCTACGTCTAGCTGTCTCCTATGCCTTCGTAGACTGTGCTCAGGTATTATTTTATCAACTTGTTTTAGGTTAACTACTACTTTTGGCTGATCAGAAGGGTTTGAGTGTGTTAGGAATATGGCCCCCACAATCAGACAGCTACCTACCGTCAGGAGACCTGTGAATCCCCACCCTCGCCCTGAGAACATGTCAGACGCCAACCCATTGCTTCACCTTCTACCGAACTCACACAGGGATGATCAGACAGGGTAAGGGAATCTTTGTTAAGGAGCCAACCCCCGAGCCCTAATGGTGATCGGTTATTTCTCCTAACTCTGTGTTTGTTCATCAGGTGTAACTGGGTTTACCTTTTTGCAGTGTGTGACATGCACCCAGATGGATCTACTAGGACTTGATAGGGCCCTTCCCAACAGGTCTGCTTCCAGTTTTTCTTCTTTTAGGGACTGGATCCACACCCAGTCTCCTGGTGAGATAGAGTGGGTCACCTTCTCCTTTAGTTCACCTGTGGGGCACAAAACCTCTGACATACAGGTGTGGTTAATAAACTATCTTCACACATACATGTTGAGCTCTCAATTTCTATTTTTTTTTTAAAAAGTATTTTTATTTATTTAATCCTATCATTATTATTTAATCATATCACTCCCCCTTTTTGACACATGACTTGCCCATGTGTCAATATTACCACCTTTCTAAACAATTCCTTGTGTAATTTATCATCCTATTGCCATGCCTTTCATTTTTGGGATTATCTTTTGCTTCTTTATTGCTCCTCCCACTTCCTTTGTCTTTTATGGCAGCTAAATTCAACTTTCATCCAGTTCAGAATCAATTAGTAATCCAATCAATCAATCTCTTATCTTGTAAAAACACTTATGTTTAGTTCAAACTCTGTTCTACCCAGGCTCTCCCGGGCTTGACCTGAAGACTAATTGTTGGACATGACAAGTCTATTTTTTAGGTCACCTAAGTCTTCTGTCTAGCAACAAAGAATAAAAATCTCTATGTTCATGATTAACCCAGTTATATCTAATAGCCCACCAAAAAACTTCATAATTTTTAAATCACTACCAATGTCATATCCCTCGTTACTCTCTACCATTTGGATAACATCCCTGATGTATGTATGCCTCCTTAGAGTTCCAAATTACTTTACCATGGGCTACCATTGCCTTCCCATAGATAAGATCACTTAATTTGCCCGTATGCAGTACATAATGGAGTATCCAAACTTTACAGCACTTTATCATTACCAAAAAGCTCATCATTTGTTTTTTGTTTTAACGGTTTTGGCGCTTCAAATATAGCAGTTTTCCTGGATGAGTTTAACATTCGCCCCTCCTATGTTATAGTGTGTCCTAGGTAAATGACCTCGCTCTACCAAAGTTGAAGTTTCTTTTTGCTCACTTTGTGTCCCTGTTCTGCCAGGAAGGTTAACAATTGGATTATATCCCTCTTACATCCCTCCTGAGTGGGATTAGCCAATAGAATATCATCTACATAAACTAACATTTGCTTCCTTCCCTAGGTTCAAACTTTCCCAAATTCCTAGTTATAGCCTGGACAAAGATTGTAAGACTTTCTGAGTAGCCTTGAGGCATCCTAGCCTAAGTCCATTTCCTTCCCTGAAAGGTAAAGCCAAACCACCCCTGACTATCCGGATGAACTTGGATACTAAAGAAAGCATTAGCTAAATATATCACTGTAAAATAGGAGTTCTCTGGTTTCAATTGGTTCAGCAATGTATGTGGATCTGGTACACATGGAACTCTGGGAATGATATTTCCATTAAACTAACTGTAAGTCCATGACCATCCTCCAGTCGGCGCTAGGTGTCTCCTTTCTAACAGGAAATACTGGAGAGTTGCAGTTTACCTCATCTCCAGGAATTATCACCCCTCCCTTAAGTAAATGCTCAAATGTAGGTGTTATCCCTTTTATTGCTTCTGGTTTCATAGTATATTGCTTTTGGTATGGTCTATTATCGAATCGAGGAATCACTTGTACTGGAGCTACCCCCTTAATTAGTCCTATATCTGCTGTCCTTGTGACCATAATTTGAACGGAATTGCTTCTAACTCAGCCTCCTGTTCCTGAGTTAAGAAAATCTCTTCCTGTCATCCGTTTAAATGTATCTCCAGGTGAACCCTGAGCTGGGTTTTTGGATCTCCAATTTAACGTTCTTCTATATCTCCCAGTGGAGTGGCCATACTGATCCCCATTTGGTGTATTCTGCTAATCAGTAATGTTTTCCCCCTGTTTTATCCATTTACCTAGTGATAACAATTCCTCTGAATGTTCTTTCACTAGGGCAACATGGGGGCTCCACCTTTCTCTGTACAGCCTCTGGCTCTGTGAACCCATTTTAACCCAATTTGAAAAAACAACAATCACAAATAGCCAGGCCTCACTCAATTTGATAGCTCACTTTTATGACCTAAATACTGCCTAACTGAGATGAGCTAATCTCTTTCTCCTAGTTATAATCTAAAGATGGTAGTACACACAAAACATGATAGATATTCCCCAGTCTTAACCCATCAATAATTGTTTGTATCATTCTAATTCCTCATATCTAATTCATTAAACCACTCAAAATTCCTCGAGTATACAATGATTATTTAATTGATTACCCTAACTCTGCTACATGTGATCTCATCTCAAATGATCCATTATCAATTATTTGTTCAACGCCCTAGGAAAATCTGTCTCCCCTTCTATTGTTCCTGTCTCCCCTGTAAATGTCATATTTGAGTTTTTAGCCAATACAATCACGGTTACATCAAATGTTCCCTCATTTAATGGTATTTTCTTCCTAATATAACTTCCCTAAATGAGATTAAATCCCCTGCCTTCCTCTTCTATCCTTATATCATTACTGGATCAATGATAATAACTGTAATAACTATCAATAATACTTGTAATAACTATTTCACATTAAAGTGTGTCTTTTTTCTGATAATGTTATAATTGTAGCCTATTCCATCACTTTAATTTAAAATATAAGTTTATGTAACAAATCCATAACCCACCACAGGCTGGCGCTATTCCCCAGCACAACAGCCAATGCATACTTTCATCCTAACCAAAATAAATTATCGTTCTATAATCGTCCAATTATTTTGTATTTTTCCCGCTAACCCATTTCAGTTCGCTATTCAATTTATTTAACTGTTCTCTCTGATTATGCCCTAATTAATAAAACAAATACTTGCTATCGTTTATCAGCATACGCTTAATGACATTCCTACCATCTGAACTATACTGTCTCTCACCCTCCCCTTGCTCCTTCGGGGAGAGCGCATGGTAACCTTATAACATATTTTCATAGACTTTTCTAGAATACTTCTATTTAAGCTATCTAATTCAACCTTTCACATTTCTCAATCCACATAGTAATCTAGGTATATAGCCCCACAGCGAAAGCTTTGTCTACTGTCCCTACCTGTGTTCGAACCAGGGACATCGCCAGTCACTCCACACCATCTGCGATGCTCTCAAAGTAACTACTCCCAGTTCATAGAGCAAGTGACGTCACCAAATGAAAATCGCAGTAGCTTTCACCTCAGCAAAAAACTCTCTCTCTCTTACCCATTCCCTATTGAATACGTGAGTTTTTCTATTTAACCCCTAAACACGCTACAAATAGTCCATTCAACATTACCAAACCAAATACTCCATCGTACCCATTCAATCAACACATCAGCCGTGGAATTTACACTCATAAATGCAGATTGTTACTCCATGCCTTGAAATGATAAATAGATTTCCACCAATAGTACCATTAATGATCTCATCTTACCCTCTGACACAAAATGAAGTTCCCTCACTGTACTACGTTAGCTCTACCATGATAATTAGTTCAATTTAACCCTCTATTTGTTTTATACTATATTATACATTACGTCTAAAACAACATTACTTATGGTCAGTTTATTCCAATCACATTATCCAACAACGCCACAATCTTAAACTCATATGGGGCGGCTGGCAGTTTAGTGACCAATAGCGCCGCGCCAACAACCGAGAGGTCGCCGGTTCCAATCCCCGAGCCGACCAGGCGAAAAATCTGCCGATGTGCCCTCGAGCAAGGCACTCAACCCCAATTGCTCCCATAAATCGCTCTGGACAAGAGCGTCTGCCAAATTACCAAAAATGCAAATGTAAACATTCTCTACTTTCTCACCCATGACGCTCGGGTGAGCAAGTTTAGAACATTCTCTCGTCAGATACCCACATGCGTTCCCAGCCATCTCCCAGTCTTTTCATGGCTCCAAAAGCCACACTTTCGCTCTCTCCAGCCCCTCCCCTCGCAACTCTACCTTTTTTCTTGTCCAGGGGGAACAGGCTTTTTGAGGAGCTGTGAGGAGCTGTTTTCTCGTTTTAGCGTGTTTTCCAATATTCTGCCGTTATTCAAAGTACTTCAGTCTATTTATTTAAATCAAATAATTCCCACCTAATTAGTTAAAGTTGGTGCACGTTTATAAACCGAATTATTTCGGTCTAATTGTTTAACCAGTATTTTGCACGGTCAAACATCAAACGTTAAATCAAATAATAAACCAAATAGCCCAAACCAAGCACCTAAAACCAGTATTATGCTATGTCAAACATCAAACCTCAAATCAAATACTAAACCGAATTGCTTCGACTCAACTATTCAATAGCAGTATTATGCTATGTCAAACACCAAATGTTATATTTCAAATAGATCAGTTCAAACGTTTTAGTTCAGTCACTCATTCATCACTTTTCATTTCATGTTTTCGATTGTCACTGACGGGTTATATGGTTTGAGTAACCACAAATCCAACATTTATTCCCAAATTATACCGTTTGGACAGCCACAGACGTCTTAATATACAGGTTTATTATTTTTAATAACCCCTATTCACTATTTTATTTCGTCTGTGATCATTCGCGCACTCATGCATACAACAACACCCAGTGTCCCCCTGACTCTATCCGTATCTAGCCTTCTGATACGTGTCAGTAGCGTAACACTATCTAAAATTTAAGTGGCCATTATGATTCTAGCCATATCTCAGTGGATATGTGCCACAACGTTACACTTTAATCAATTAATCCCTGTATCTGTCACGCTCTGGCTCCGGGACTTTGTGTGTTGAGCCAGGGTGTGTTCGTTTCGTGGTGTTTTGTTTGGTTGGGTGTTTCTATGTGTTGTATTTCTAGGTTTGGTCAATGACTCCCAATCGGAGGTAACGAGTGTCAGCTGTCGGCTCGTTATCTCTGATTGGGAGCCATATTTATTCTGTATGTTTTCCTGTGGGAGTTGTGGGTTTTTGTTCCAGGTTCAGTCATTTGTCACTGTAGGACTTCACTATCGTCTTTTGTTTTGTATTTTACGTGCTTTACTATTAAAGTCATCATGTTCACTCAACGCGCTGCGTATTGGTCTGCTCCCTTTCAAGACGGTCGTGACAGAAAAACCCACCACAAAAGGACCAAGCAGCGTGTCCAGGAGCAAAGGGTCTGGACATGGGAGGAGATTTTGGACGGAAAAGGGTCCTGGACTTGGGAGGAAATCCTGGAGGGGATGGATCGCCGTCCATGGAGCGAAACAGTGGAGAGGCGACGGAGAGAGGAGCAACGGCGTCGGCAGGGCCATCGTCGGAGGGACGAGAGGCAACCCCAAAAAGTTTTTTGGGGGGGGCACATGGCTTGGGCGGTTGGGCAGCAGGAGGCTGCCACAGGGAGACGTGGAGAGAAGGCTATCGGATTACGGGAGCCATTGGCGAGTAGAGGAAGGGAAGTTGTTGCGGCACGGCGTGAGAGACTGATGTGTGTTACCAGTCCGGTCCGGCCCGTTCCTGATCCCCAGTTAAGGCCAGTGGTGTGTGTTCCCAGTACGGACCGGCCTGTTCCTACTCCACGCACCAAGCCCACGGTGTGCGTCGCCAGTCCAGCCCGGCCGGTTCCTGCTCCACGTACTAAGCCTACGGTGTACGTGGCCAGCCCAGCTCGGCCTGTTCCAGCTCCACGCACAGAATCTACGGTGTGCGTCGCCAGCCCAGCCCGGCCTGTTCCTGCTCCACGCACAGAACCTACGGTGTGCGTCGCCAGCCCAGCCCGGCCTGTTCCTGCTCCACGCACAGAACCTACGGTGTGCGTCGCCAGTCCAGCCCGGCCGGTTCCTGCTCCACGTACTAAGCCTACGGTGTACGTCGCCAGCCCGACCCGGCCTGTTCCTGCCACTCGCACCAAACCTACGGTGCGCGTCGCCAGCCCAGCCCGGCCTGTTCCTGCTCCACGCACAGAACCTACGGTGTGCGTCGCCAGCCCAGCCGGCCTGTTCCTGCTTCACGCACTAAACCTACGGTGTGCGTCGCCAGCCCGACCCGGCCTGTTCCTGCCACTCGCACAGAACCTACGGTGTGCGTCGCCAGCCCAGCCCGGCCTGTTCCTGCTCCACGCACAGAACCTACGGTGTGCGTCGCCAGCCCAGCCCGGCCTGTTCCTGCTCCACGCACAGAACCTACGGTGTGCGTCGCCAGCCCAGCCCGGCCTGTTCCTGCTCCACGCACAGAACCTACGGTGTGCGTCGCCAGCCCCGCCCGGCCTGTTCCTGCCACTCGCACCAAACCTACGGTGAGCGTCGCCAGCCCGGTCCGGCCTGTTCCTGCCACCCGCACCAAGTCGACGGTGCGCGTCGCCAGCCCGACCCGGCCTGTTCCTGCCACTCGCACCAAACCTACGGTGCGCGTCGCCAGCCCGGTCCGGCCTGTTCCTTCTCCCCGCACTAGCCCTGAGATGCGTGTCCTCAGCCCGGTACCTCCAGTTCCGGCACCACGCACCAGGCCTACGGTGCGCCTCAGACGGCCAGAGTCTGCCGTCTGCCCGACGGCGCCTGAACTGCCCGTCTGCCCAACGCCGTCTGAACTGTCCGTCTGCCAAGCGCTGCATGAGCCGCCCGTCTGCCAGGAGCCAGAGCCTTCCGCCAGACAGGATCAGCCAGAGCCTTCCGCCAGACAGGATCAGCCAGAGCCTTCCGCCAGACAGGATCAGCCAGAGCCTTCCGCCAGACAGGATCAGCCAGAGCCGTCCGCCAGACATGAGCAGCCAGATCCGTCAGCCAGCCATGAGCAGCCAGATCCGTCAGCCAGCCATGAGCAGCCAGATCCGTCAGCCAGCCATGAGCAGCCAGATCCGTCAGCCAGCCATGAGCAGCCAGATCCGTCAGCCAGCCATGAGCAGCCAGATCCTTCAGCCAGCCATGAGCCGTCCAGCCAGGATCCGCCAGAGCCAGCCAGCCAGGATCCGCCATTGAGTCCGGTGCTGTCCCTTAGCCCGGTGCTGCCCCTTATCCTGGTGCTGCCCCTTAGTCCGGTACTGCCCCTTAGTCCGGTGCCGCCCCTTAATCCAGTGGGGTTTAGTTGGGGGGTGGTCATGTGGAGGAGGCTACGTAAGCGGGTAGTGACTTTGGTGGGGTGGGGACCGCGACCAGAGCCAGAACCACCGCCGAAGAGGTATGCCCACCCAGCCCTCCCTTGTTTAGCCTTATTGAGGCGCGGTCGCAGTCCGCGCCTTTAGGGGGGGGTACTGTCACGCTCTGGCTCCGGGACTTTGTGTGTTGAGCCAGGGTGTGTTCGTTTCGTGGTGTTTTGTTTGGTTGGGTGTTTCTATGTGTTGTATTTCTAGGTTTGGTCAATGACTCCCAATCGGAGGTAACGAGTGTCAGCTGTCGGCTCGTTATCTCTGATTGGGAGCCATATTTATTCTGTATGTTTTCCTGTGGGAGTTGTGGGTTTTTGTTCCAGGTTCAGTCATTTGTCACTGTAGGACTTCACTATCGTCTTTTGTTTTGTATTTTACGTGCTTTACTATTAAAGTCATCATGTTCACTCAACGCGCTGCGTATTGGTCTGCTCCCTTTCAAGACGGTCGTGACAGTATCTCACGGTTCCACCATTTGTGGTCCAGAGATTTCAGTATCTTCCTTGATCCTAGCCATATCTCTCTGAATATGTGTCAAAGGAACAATACTCAATTAAAATGTTGGCGCTCCTCTGATCCTAGCCATATCTCGATGGATATGTGTCAGTAGCCAACGCCCTTAGCCAATAATTCCCTTTATCTCCGAACCTTAGCCGTACCCTCGCAGTTACGGACCTTGCCGGTAGATGTCAGCATTGTCTCCTGAACCTAGCCGTATCCATAGTTACGGACCTTGCCGGTAGATCAATACTCTCTGGTACCATGGTTTTAAACATCACATTTAGCAAAGGTTTGCATGTCACAATATTGTGCTTATCTACTCATAATAGTTTCATAATTTAGTTCACTTACATCAGACAGGTGTTTCACAAAATTAATTTGGATAAAGCCAATGTGCAGATCTTTGGTTATTTAACAATAGGTTTAAGCATCAGTTGTCAGAGCACCTTACCGATCACTGCACCTGTACACAGCCCATCTGAAATTAGCCCACCCAACTACCTCATCCCTATATTGTTATTTATTTTGCTATTTTGCACCCCAGTATCTCTATTTGCACATAATCTCTTGCACATCTAGCATTCCAGTGTTAATACTATTGTAATTATTCTGCACTATAGCCTATTTACTGCCTTACCTCCATAACTTGCTACATTTGCACACACTGTATATATATTTTTCTGTTGTATTTCTGACTTTATGTTTTTTACCCCATATGTAACTCTGTGTTGTTTTTTTTCTGCTTACCTTTTTAGAAGCCCGGGCAGTTTGTGAAACACACGGTTCGATGAAAGAGTTGACCAAATGGGCCGGACAGTATCCAGCGAAGTCCCTTCGAATTATGGAAAGATATGTACTCATGTTTGTTCTTCAGGAGATGAACACCATCTTTTTCAACGAGTCTGCAATATGTCTCAATAGAGTGATTGCGATTGGCTGGAGGTACAAAATAACTCTTACTTCTAAAAGGAGTCGGAGTATGTGCAGGTGAGCAAGCTAAATGTTCAGTTGAAATATCACGATGTGGGGAGCTAAAGTATTCCCTTAAACTGATGTTTCTAAAAAACTAACATGTCTCCCTTAACATCGAAATCTGAGTTGTAGGCACAAAATATAACCCTTTATTAAGCAAGGAGACATGGACAGGGCTCAATATCTTGCTTGATAAATGAAAGACATTCAGTCCCGTGGGTTCGGGGACCGTGTGAACGGTCCCCTCTGCCTCCGGTAGTCGTTTCTTCTTACCCTGTCGGCCCAGTCTATCATTGGATTCAAAACTGGCACTGGAAGCGGATGAGACACTGGTTGTAGAGCGTTGGTCAGACGGGATTTGATAGAAGTAAGCAGCCTCCATCCTGCGTCTGGCATGGAGAGCAGGAGCAGTACCTCTTTTGTCAGGGTTTCTCCAGAAGTAGACTTTGTCCTCTGCCTTGTCTTTAATGAGGTGTTCAGTAAGGGTCTGGAACAAAAAAACGTGACTGTCCAGACGCTGTCCGTGTCTTGTTTCATGTCTGTATATATTAAATATTCATCTTCATATTCTCATCTCCCAGCGTCTGTCCTCACATTCAGTAAGGGTCTGGAACAAAAAAACGTGACTGTCATGAGCCTTCATGTACTGTCAAAGTCGTGTCAATTCAAATCTGGTATTAGGAACAAAAGAGGTCAACACGACTTCTAAGATATACTAGTTATTTTAATTAATGCAAAAACCTTCAATGGTAAATATGATGTTTCGTATATACGGGCTCTCTGAGATGCCTCGCAGGACACCCCAGAGAACTAAAAACATTGTTTCAGATCCAATACTCAAATACTCTGACAGAGGGAATTTCCCACTTCTCTGCTGGCAAATTAGAGTAGAGGCTTGAGCGTGGTTTAAACTTACTCAGCCAATCCGTTGATGCATCTCTGTTACCAGGCATATGTCCATATCATAACACCCTGTCATAGTGAGAAGAGCCAGCTCCCTTAGACATCATTCCTACGTCCAAGGAAGGTTCACAGATCACAAAGAACCAGTATAGTCTAGCATTTGAAGACACAATCCTTATCTCATTTTACCCCCTAAAACAGCTCTTCACATCAATCACAGCCTGCCAGGTGTCACAGCCTACATTAGCCCAGTCAAGAATGCATTCTTTCTAAGTTAGTCATCCCATCAATTTAGGAGAATGATAAATCCCCAATAGTACCGAACAAACTTTTGAGTGTTGGAGGTTCGTGCACAGATACAGGAAACCAATAAGTGTTCATATTCTGAAGAATGACAAGTGCTGATTTCTCCCCACGGTTCTGGTTTTGAGGCTTGGGCAGGCTGCAGTTCATCTGTCTAATCCCCTGCAAGCATAAATACATTTAATGTATATTCCTGTTTGATATGCATGCATATAATTAAAATGGACATGTTTTCTTTGTAATATGACAGTGTTTGTTTTGTATCCAATGCATTTAGCTTACATTAGGATGAAGCAGTGGAGTCCGGTCTTGAGACCACATAAGTGTCTCTGTCTTGTCTCGGCGTCTGATACATGTGTTTCCATCTGTCCAATAGTATTTCTCATCCAATTTCACCTAATTCTACTCATTCATTATATTTTTTGACTATTTTTGGGAGGTGATGATTTACAGTCGACTCCTGATAAGAGCTCAAATACATTTTTACCTTACAAAATTATTTGATGGCCTTAAAAAAAAAAAAAACATTTACACACTGAAAAAAAGGGCGTGGACCAGAATGAGGCGCTCTCCTCTCTATATATAGTTCCTGCATTGAGGAATACCATCTTCAGAGAATGTTGTGATAATTTATCTGCAGATAATTGATGACTGGAGCTCAAAAAGCAACAGTGACAGTAAACAAACCATGGAGACAAATTAAAGTTTCTTTCACATTCTTTATTTTGACAGGAAGTCAGTGCTGAGACAGGTCTCTTTTCCAGGGGAGCCCCGTATACCACCAAACTACACATTCATATACACATTAAAATAAACGTAATTATACACTACAATACATAAAAAACAAAACACAATCATAAAAAATTAATAAAAAATACATTATTCAGTAACAAGGTCAAATACCCCAGAAACAGCAATTCCTCAAATTTTAAAGCACATTGTAGATCATTCCAAACGCAAGGCGCAAGGAAACCAAAGGCTGATTTAGCTAATTCTCTAGACACCAAAGGAGTCTCCAGAGTTAACCAGCCCTGTGAACGGGTTTGATACCTTGTCATTTTAAATCTGAACAGTGACGCTAGGTAAGTCAGAAGTTTGTGGAGTTAACAAAAAGAGAATAATTTTGTGATCGACGTGACTACATAGAGGTAATAAAAGTGCCTCCTGTCATAAAATGAAGGGCACTATGAAAAACGTTATCCAGGTGTTTAAGAGTAGAGGAAGCTGACCTTTGATAAAACAGTACCACCATAATCAAGAACAGCTAGAAAGGCTGACTGCAAAATATGCGATTCGGTTTCTGACCTTCACAAAAAGGAGCTGTTAACTATTGTGCTTAAACTCCTCTGCCGCGACCCCAGCAATTCAAAACAGTCTTTCTTTCCAACTCAGCCAGGCTTTGATTGCTTCTGTACGCAATAACTGGTGCTTTTACTATTAAAGTGCATTGTCCCTGTCAAATAAATGAATAAATCAGCACATATTACTGACTACCTAAGCGACACAAAAGATGGCGGATGCAACAACAAATGCTGACGACATAGTGCTATATATGGAGCGGTAGGCAGACTAGTGGTTAAGCGCATGGGGCCAGTAACCAAAAGGTTGCTGGTTCCAATCCCTGAGCCACCTAGGTGAAAAATCTGTCGGTGCCCTTGAGCAAGGCACTTAACCCTAGTTGCTCTGGATATGAGCTCCTGCTAAATGACTAACATGTAAATATAGCAATGCATAGTCCTATATAGTCATAGCCAAGCATGGTCCTTGGTAGCGCATGTAACTCCAGGATAGTGTGTTTGATTCCGGGGACCGTCCATACATGTCTGCTAAATGGCATATAACACTATTATTATAAATTAGATCATTTCACATCTTTTACAATCTTTTAAACCTTTGACAGACTAGGTTCACCGGCCTCATCTTCCTCATTCTTCGTCGTCTCCTTGTTCTTCTTCATTAAGGGTTCTGCATTACTGACGTCCAAGGTTCCTGTTTAAATGGATGAGAGACAGGACTAGAACAGAACCGTCTAACACGTCACATGAACACAGTCAACTAAGTATGTGTTTCACATCCCTGGACTGGTGAAATCTACTATGTAGTCAAGTCCTCTGTTCAACCTCTTGACCATGTAGACCAGTGGTCACCAACCTTTTTTGAGTCAAGATCACTATGAGTGAAAAAGCAAGCCGAGATCTACCCCTCAGATTCTCTTTTAAACATGACTGAAAAAACATAAGCAACATTAACCAATTAAAAACAGTTCTGTAGCAATGAGGTTTGTACAGTAGGCTATAAGTCCAATACATTATCACTGCATATTGGCTATGCTTGGATTTCCCTGCCAATCTTGTTCTTCTCAGACCACTTAGAAATTATATTTTATAAAATGTGTTATATGATCACACTGGTAATAGATCATGTGTTGTATTATTTGTGAGGCACAGCTAAGTGAGAATAATAATTAGCTTTTATTTTTACTGAACTGATGACCTGTATCTGATGGTGAGTCTGAGGGGAGGGAGAGAGCAGTGGTGAGGCTGCCTGATGACCTGTATCTGATGGTCAGTCTGAGGGGGAGGGAGAGAGCAGTGGTGAGGCTGACTGATGGCCTGTATCTGATGGTCAGTCTGAGGGGAGGGAGAGAGCAGTGGTGAGGCTGACTGATGACCTGTATCTGATGGTCAGTCTGAGGGGAGGGAGAGAGCAGTGGTGAGGCTGACTGATGACCTGTATCTGATGGTCAGTCTGAGGGGAGGGAGAGAGCAGTGGTGAGGCTGACTGATGACCTGTATCTGATGGTCAGTCTGAGGGGAGGGAGGGAGCAGTGGTGAGGCTGACTGATGACCTGTATCTGATGGTCAGTCTGAGGGGAGGGAGAGAGCAGTGGTGAGGCTGACTGATGACCTGTATCTGATGGTCAGTCTGAGGGGAGGGAGGGAGCAGTGGTGAGGCTGACTGATGACCTGTATCTGATCTCCTATGACCAGAGAAAGTGAAATATTCCTCGAAATATAAAAAAAGACACAAGCCGCTAATAATAACAAACTCAAACTTAGCCAAACACTTTGCTACTCATTCATTGCAGCTGTAGTGCATTTTTTTGTGACTACTTTATGTCTGTCTTTGAGGTGGAGAGAAAGAGTGAGATAATCAAAAATGAGAGAACAACTCACTTTGACCATAGTCATTCTTCCCCTTTCTGTTATATAAATTGTATCTCCTTTCTTCCTCTTCTTTCTTTATCATCTATTTCTCCATTCTCCTCTCTCTCTCTCCATTCTCCTCTCTCTCTCTGTCTCTCTCTCCTCTCCATTCTCCTCTCTCTCTCTCTGTCTCTCTCCCCTCTCTCTGTCTCTCTCCCCTCGCCATTCTCCTCTCTCTGTCTATCTCTACCCTCTCTCTCTCTCTCTCTGTCTCTCTCCCCTCTCCATTCTCCTCTCTCTGTCTATCTCTCCCCTCAAAATAAAGAAAAACCCTTGAATGAGCAGGTGTGTCCAAACTTTTGACTGGTACTGTATATATATATATATGTGGAGAGAAAGAGTGGAGTGCCAAGATGGAGGCGCGGGGGCTTCAAAACAGCGACCCCTGGAAATCATCTAGTGTATCTATAAATCATTGGTGTGAACTTTGGGTGTGTTGGTAAATTCACTCTGGAATGCCATAGTGCGACGCTCTGGCCGAGGAGTAGCGTTTATCTCAGCTTTCTGACCTAACAACTGCTGTCATGCACCCAAGCTAACAGGCTAAGGTTGGCTACTTCCAGACAAAAATGAGAGAACACCTCACTCTGACCATTTTACTCACCCTAGCAGAGCTGGTTAGGCTGTTTTCATGTTATCCAGAGGGTTGGTGACTGTAACTATGATAATGGCATCAATTTACGTTTTTTTTGCCGACGTTTACTGGCACCGGCCTTATTCAACTGATGTTGAGCGTTCGCCAATATGTATCAAGTTCCTCATCAGTAAAATGTTATTTTATCATGATGATGTTTGCTGAATAACTTGATTTGCTCTCTGGACCTGCCGGGTAGGCAGAGTTCTACCTTCAGACAAATGAAATGGGAACACTTTTCCTTCCCGGCACCAGGGCTGCTGAATCAAGTGGACCTACTGCAAACGGCACCAAAGACATAAAATAAATAGGAACACAAGACTTTATCGTTGGGTTTTTTACAGAAATGTTTGGTGATCGACTAGGAATGTCTTGGAGATGGAGCAGTCAATCGCGATCGACCGGTTGGTGACCACTGATGTAGACAGACATGAATTACCTCTCTCTTTAGGTTGTTTTATATAGCGCAATTAGACCTCCACCAGATGACACTACCACACCAGGAAGTAACTCCCATGACTTACCATGCTGATGGTCAATATCCCTTTTCTTATCAACAGGTAGAGACCTCCAACTCCAACAAGAGCTGTGACTCCAACTGCAACAGGAACTGTCAGCCACAAGGACTGGCACTGCGTAGGAAACATTTGATCTGAAACACAGGATGTAGAATTATTACACTACCTAATGCGTCTAGGTCCAGCAGCAGGGAGGACACGTCCATGAACGTCACACCACTCCATGACAGGCTCTGGGTAGCAGCCTTCAGCCTCACAGCGCAGGACCACCTCATCACCTTTGATTCCTTCAATGGAGATTACTGGTCGAGACGCTGCACCTATAGAGATACAGAGATATACCACGGCTCTCAGCCAATCAGCATTCAGGGTCAAACCACCTTGTTTATAATGTTATACCACGGGTATGACAATAAAATAATTACGTTGGTAACCAGTTTATAATAGCAATAAGGCAACTCAGGGTTTGTGGTATGTGGCCAATATACCACGGCTAATGGCTATATCCAGGTTGCGTCGTGCATAAGAACAGACCTTAGCCGTGGTATATTGGCCATATGCCACAACCCCTCGTGACTTATTGCTTAAATATAACAAGGGTTTGCTAATACTTATGGACCTTAAAATTCAAAAAGTAACTTCCAATGACTCACAGCATTGTACATTGAATTAGCTGGGGTTATCACACTATTAAGGTTAGCATGTAGGCTAACCAATCTATCTAACTAATACTCATCAGGCAATGGACTTGACATTGAACTCACCCTTGATTTCATGTGATCTGTCTCTTAAGGGGGATTGGGTGGTCAGCAGGTGTGTTGACTCACCAACAATGAGTTGAATGGTGGTTTTCTGGTGGTCCAGCAGTGGAATGTAGCAGGTATAGCTTCCAGCATCATAGAGTTCCACTCTGGTCAGCTTTAAACTAGCGTTGCCTTCCACTAGTTCTTCTTTAAACAGTGACGTCCTTCCCCTGAATGATGGATTCTGGAGTACAAGGTCGTCCTTCTCCTCTCTGTAAAGATGCACCTCTTTTGGTTTTAGGTCAGGTCTCTGCCATTCTACTGTCTGATACACAGCGCTAACGGTGGGTCTCAGGGTGCAAGGGAGGATGACGTCATCGCCAACTAAGGCCACAATGGGCTCAGCAGAACCAGCAACCTGAACTGTCCCTGAGAAGAAACAGATTACAGAGTGATATACTTTGAGACAAAGCAAGATACAGGCCAACTGAATGATGAGCAGGTTGACATTGACTCCCACAACAGCTAAGGCAGTTTGAACCAGGAAATGGTCAATGAACACTGACTAGCATTAGACTAAGCAAGATATAATGTTGAGCAGGTTGACAGTGACTCCCACACTAAAACTATCTCATTAATAGTAGGGATCAGTTAGAATAATCGGTTTATCGATTAGTTGATCGGGGGTGTTTGAATCAATCACAGATACGGAAAAGGCTGCATTTCCCACAGACAGCTGATCTCTCTTTAGTGAGAGCTTTATACAAGGGTACCTCAGGAGCCATGTTTTAAAGGTCCAATGCAGACGTTTTTAGCTCGTTATCAAATCATTTCTGGGTAACAATTAAGTACCTTACTGTGATTGTTTTCACTTAAAATGGTCAAAAAGAAACAAAAATAGAATCTTAGCAAAGAGCAATTTCTCAAGCAAGAATGTATCTAGGACTGTCTGGGAGTGGACTGAGTGGGGAGGGGAAACTGAAAACTAGCTGTTATTGGTAGAGAGGTTTGGAACTCTTTCTTATTGGTCTATTAACTAATTTACCGCATGGTGATGTCACCATGGAAGGACAAAACTCCATCCCACCAAAACAGGCTGAAATTTCAGTCAGTCTTTTCAAACAGCTCTTACACTAAAAGGGCATTATCATCATTTACACAATTTCACAGTATTATTCCAACCTCATAGTGTGGAAATCAAACACAGGAAAATCATATTTTTGACTGCACTGGGCCTTTAATAGCTCTCCTGAAAGGTTACCTGCAGACATTTGTTAAAAGCGGCAATCAGCTGTTGAAACAATAACGAAGCCTATTCCCTGTTTCGGTAAGAAACTGAAGGAGGGGACTGAAGAAATGTAACCACTCTCAAGTTAATAGACAGAGCTATGGGTGCAACAACTGACCATCCATGACATTAAAATGTTACACCTGCAAATCTGTGTACAGGACAAATAAACTTTTGATTTGGCCCCGGTTTCCTATAAGTATCTTAAGGCTAAGTTTATCGTTAGAGCCATAGGATCCTATCCGATGCTTTTGGGAAACCGGGCCCTGTTCCATTCTATAGATGCTGTGTATAAGAAAGTTTAAGAAAGTTTAAGAAAGTAACGTTACAACCGCAAAATCCACATTAGCACTAGCTAGCTAGCAAACGTACTTACTGCCTGTGTCACTTGATGTTGATGATATGGTGATGATGTACATTAACATTGTACACAACCAGCAGGGCAAAGAAGTCTTCATATTGGCCCGGTTAAGCGTCCAACGTTATGGTGCTCCGGTTAAAGACACAAGAGGCAGGATCAGGCAGGAAACATTGAAGTGACGTGACTCTGCTGCCGGGTTTATAGCAACACACACATGCTGGAACAGAGCGTCACTGCCCTCCCCGCCCGCCCCAATGACTGTAAATCAGTCCTTCTCCCTGGTGGGGCTCGGAGCAATGCCAGGGGGGGCGCGTGTGACCCCGTGGAACGTGCTTTTTTCTTCCCAGGGAGTAGTTTTTTTTTGCACCGAACAAGAGCACACAGCAGGATATATGAAGTGCAGATAACAAACCCTTAAGAGACACCATGGAAACATATTTAACTGGGATGAAAAGAAAGGCGGAGAGAGACAGAGATAATGAGACAAACGTAAGTCTCCCGAAAGCTACGACGAGGAAATATGACGAAGCGTATGTAGCGCTTGGCTTCATTGTGACTACGGTGGGAGACGAGGAAAGACCGGTATGTTTACTGTGTCTAAAAATGTTGGTAGCGGACAGCATGAAGCCAAATAAATTAAGGCGTCACTTAAAGACATTACACCCCAATCACGCTGATAAGCCGCTTGAGTTTTTTCAGCGAAAACGTGCCGAATATTGCCAACAATCGTCCCGCTTTGTGAATGCTACTTCAGTAAACCAGCGAGCACTGTTAGCATCATATAAGGTGGCGTACCAAATTGCTCAGTGCAAAAAACCCCACTCCATAGCAGAGGAGCTGATACTGCCTGCAACATTAGACATGGTCTCTGTCATGTTGGATGACGCAAGTGCTGCAAAAATAAAAACTATCCCTCTGTCCAATGACACTGTCGCCAGACGTATAGATGACATTGCTAACGATCTTAAAAGATCAGCTGGTAGATAAACTCAAAGACAAACGTTTTGCCTTACAGTTCGATGAAGCAACTGACAGTAACAAAGACTGTTTGTTTATCGCTTATGTACGTTTTGACATGACAAACTCCCTGTGTGAGGATCTACTTTTTTGTAAATATGTCAGAGACAGAGCCACAGCTGAAGAGCTATTCAAAATGCTGGACTGCTTCCTGACTGAGAATGGGCTAAAGTGGGAGAACTGCATTGGTGTTTGCAGTGATGATGCACAGACCACGGCAGGGATGAGAAAAGGACTTCGGGCACTCATCAAGAAGGCCTCACCTAATGCTGAGTGGACACACCGTGTTATACACAGAGAAGCACTGGCATCAAGGCACCTTTCCTCTGAATTAAGTGAGGTTATGACTGACGTTGTAGGTGGAGTCAATTTTATAAAGACCAGACCACTAAAAACAAGAGTCTTCTCTGCTATCTGTGAGGAGATGGGAGCTGAACATCAAGCTGTGCTGTTTCACAGTGAAGCAAGGTGGCTGTCACGAGGAAAAGTATTGTCCCGAGTTTTTGAGCTCAGAGAGCAGATACGAATGTTTTGGGAGCAGGAGCACAAGTATGACCTCGCAGAAAAATTTAGTGATGAGAACTTCCTGGCAAAACTGGCCTACCTGAGTGACATATTTGGAAAGCTAAATGAACTAAATCTGCAGCTTCAAGGGAAAGATAAACACCTCCCTCAGGTCACAGACAAGATCAGCTCTTTCACTCGAAAGCTTGCAATGTGGGGCAGGCGACTTGATGAAGGACATACTGATTCATTCGAGAACCTGCATGAATTTGTTGACACTACTGACTATGATGCCACCTCAGTGATTCCATATGTTAAGGAGCATATTTCATCACTGATGGGATTCTTTAAAAAGTACTTCCCTGAAAACAGTTCCCAATATGACTGGGTGAGAGATCATTTCAATGCACCAGCTCCAACTGGTTTCAGCTCTGCAGAGGAGGACCAGTTCATTGATATGACGTCTGACTCCACATTGAGACTGAGGTTCACATCACAGACACTGAGTGAATTCTGGCTGAGTGTAGAGAGACTCTTAGGGCAGAGGGCCATGGGCATTCTTCTTCCTTTTGCAACATCTTATCTTTGTGAGACTGGCTTCTCTGCTGTTGCTGCACTGAAGACCAAGTACAGGTCCCAGCTAAACATTGAGCAGGAACTGAGAGTTGCAGTATCATGCTTCAAACCCCGTTTCGAAAAGCTGTGCACTGCAAAACGTGCTCATTGTAGCCATTAATCCTGACTTCCTCATTTTGATTTAAGCAAAAACTGAAGCAGGAAGCACCAGTGATTCGGTTAATAAAAAAGTGGTCAGATGACGCAGATGCTAAGCTACAGGACTGTTTTGCTAGCACAGACTGGAACATGTTCCGGGATTCTTCAGACAGCATTGAGGAGTACACCACATCAGTCACTGGCTTCATCAATAAGTGCATCGATGATGTCGTCCCCACAGTGACCGTACGTACATACCCCAACCAGAAGCCACGGATTACAGGAAACATCCGCACTGAGCTAAAGGGTAGAGCTGCCGCTTTCAAGGAACGGGACTCTAACCCCGGACGCTTATAAGAAATCCCGCTATGACCTCCGAGCGAACCATCAAACAGGCAAAAGTCAATACAGGTCTAAGATTGAATCATACTACACTGGCTCTGACGCTCGTCGGATGTGGCAGGGCTTGAAAACTATTACAGACTACAAAGGGAAGCACAGCCGCGAGCTGCCCAGTGACACAAGCCTACCAGACGAGCTAAACCACTTCTATGCTCGCTCGAGGCAAGCAACACTGAAGCATGCATGAGAGCACCAGCTGTTCCGGATGACTATGTGATCACGCTCTCCGTAGCCGATGTGAGTAAGACTTTTAAGCAGGTCAACATTCACAAGGCCGCAGGGCCAGACGGATTACCAGGACGTGTACTCCGAGCATGTGCTGACCAACTGGCAAGTGTCTTCACTGACATTTTCAACATGTCCCTGACTGAGTCTGTAATACCAACATGTTTCAAGCAGACCACCATAGTCCCCGTGCCCAAGAACTCTAAGATAACCTGCCTAAATGACTACCGACCCGTAGCACTGACGTCTGTAGCCATGAAGTGCTTTGAAAGACTGGTCATGGCTCACATCAACAGCATAATCCCAGAAACCCTAGACCCACTCCAATTTGCATACCGCCCCAACAGATCCACAGATGATGCAATCTCTATCGCACTCCACACTGCCCTTTCCCACCTGGACAAGAGGAACACCTACGTGAGAATGCTATTCATTGACTACAGCTCAGCATTCAACACCATAGTGCCCTCTAAGCTCATCACTAAGCTAAGGATCCTGGGACTAAACACACTCCCTCTGCAACTGGATCCTGGACTTCTTGACGGGCCGCCCCCTGGTGGTAAGGGTAGGTAACAACACATCTGCCACACTGATCCTCAACACGGGGGGCCCCTCAGGGGTGCGTGCTCAGTCCCCTCCTGTACTCTCTGTTCACCCATGACTGCATGGCCAGGCACGACTCCAACACCATCATTAAGTTTGCCGACGACACAACAGTGGTAGGCCTGATCACCCGACAACGATGAGACAGCCTATAGGGAGGAGGTCAGAGATCTGGCCGTGTGGTGCCAGGACAACAACCTCTCCCTCAACGTGACCAAGACAAAGGAGATGATTGTGGACTACAGGGGAAAAAAAAGAGGACTGAGCACGCCCCCATTCTCATCAACGGGGCTGTAGTGGAACAGGTTGAGAGCTTCAAGTTCCTTGGTGTCCACATCACCAACGAACTATCATGGTCCAAACACACCAAGACAGTCGTGAAGAGGGCACGACAAAGCCTATTCCCCCTCAGGAGACTAAAAAGATTTGGCATGGGTCCTCAGATCCTCAAAAAAATTCTACAGCTGCACCATCGAGAGCATCCTGACTGGTTGCATCACCGCCTGGTATGGCAACTGCTTGGCCTCTGACCGCAAGGCACTACAGAGGGTAGTGCGTACGGCCCAGTACATCACTGGGGCAAAGCTTCCTGCCATCCAGGACCTCTATACCAGGCGGTGTCAGAGGAAGGCCCTCAAAATTGTCAAAGACTCCAGC
Source organism: Coregonus clupeaformis (assembly GCF_020615455.1). Classification (NCBI taxonomy): domain Eukaryota; kingdom Metazoa; phylum Chordata; class Actinopteri; order Salmoniformes; family Salmonidae; genus Coregonus; species Coregonus clupeaformis. Next base: position 5,554,357 of record NC_059230.1, read on the forward strand.
CACCCTAGTCATAGACTGTTCTCTCTGCTACCGCACGGCAAGCGGTACCGGAGTGCCAAGTCTAGGTCCAAAAGACTTCTCAACAGCTTCTACCCCCAAGCCATAAGACTCCTGAACAGCTAATCATGGCTACCCGGACTATTTGCACTGCCCCCCCACCCCATCCTTTTACGCTGCTGCTACTCTGTTAAGTATTTATGCATAGTCACTTTAACTCTACCCACATGTACATATTACCTCAACTACCTCAACTAGCCGGTGCCCCCGCACATTGACTCTGCACCGGTACCCCCCTGTATATATAGCCTCCCTACTGTCACTTTATTTTACTTCTGCTCTTTTTTTCTCAACACTTTTCTTTGTTGTTGTTTTATCCTTACTTTTTTTTTTGTTTAAAATAAATGCACTGTTGGTTAAGAGCTGTAAGTAAGCATTTCACTGTAATGTCTGCACCTGTTGTATTCGGCGCATGTGACCAATACAATTTGATTTGATTTGATTTGATTTTTAAAAAATCAGCACAAATTGTTTTATTCATTTTTGTTTTATAGGTCAAAGTGTTTCATATATTGTGCTCCTGAGTTAATGTTGCTGATCAATTTGAATTTATTATTATTTATTGATGATATTTAATTTAATTTTTCAGTATCAAATTGTCAAAAAATGTTTACAGTTTAAATAAGGTTTGAATTATTTTCTTAATTTCAGGCAAATTGATGCACTTTAAGTATTTTCTGTTAGACTAAAAACAATGTTAATAAAGTTATTATTTGATGTAAGTTGATCTATATTTAATGTTAATAAGGATACAATGTTATGCAGAGGTGTACTTATAACAATTTTATAGACAAATTATACTATTTACAGTCGCAGCGGAGAGTTGGGGGGCGCGAAATGTTTACTTCTTCCTAGGGGGGGCGTAACAGAAAATAATTGAGAAGCACTGCTGTAAATGAACATTGTTGCCATGTGGTCTTGTCGCCAAATGGGGCTACTTTGAAAACGATGTCGCGGGTGAAAATCTATTGGTCGAGGGTTGCGGGTTTTTGGCCAATTTCTAAGTTGCACGGCGGCCGTCAAGGCATTTCTCTTAAAAATATATATTTCACTGTGACCTGCTGCTGACTGTCAGGCTGTGAGACGGGCTGTTGCTGAGGGAGGGAGGGAGGGAGGGAGGGAGGGAGGGAGTGGTGTTGAGGTCCGGAGGGGGGTTAGTTAATACCAAGCATGACATCCCCACATTGTAGCCTTTACATTGAATATATTCACTGATCATGTACTCTACCTTGGCAAATAAAGGTGCAGTTCAGGTATGAATGGTGCAGTTCAGGTATGAATGTTTGTGAGACATTATTTTTCAGTCATGTCCAATACCAGGAGTATCAAACTCCAGTCTTTGATTGATGCTGTGTCTGCATGTATGGTTTACAATTATACATTTCAACAGTGTTTACCAATCCTGGTCCTGGGACATCAATGGTTACACATTGTAACTATGCAATAGACTACAAACATGATTTAACTAGTTTAAGGCTGATTTGTAATTCGTATATACAGAAACAGAGTTTTAAAAACAGTACACTACACTTCCTGTGCATCATGTCATTACTCTAAAACCGGTTAATCTCACGATCTAATTTCCTTCATCTGCACTGATCTGAGGACACGGGATAGGTGTAGTATTTCATCAAATGAGAGACTTAATTTCAATCAGAAGAGAATGTGAAAAACTTTATTGAAAGAAGTTAATTATCCAAGTGTTATAAATACATAATACATGCATTATAAATATCGTAATTGTAATATTATATTTTAAATACAAGTTCAATCTGTACTTCAATGCACATCTGGTGGGCATTATAAAAACAGAGGAAGAAAGAGGAGGTGGGGAGAGAGGTGGGAGGAAGAGGAGGTGGGGAGAGAGGTGGGAGAAAGAGGAGGTGGGGAGAGAAGTGGGAGAAAGAGGAGGTGGGGAGAGAGGTGGGAGGAAGAGGAGGTGGGGAGAGAGGTGGGAGAAAGAGGAGGTGGGGAGAGGTGTGAGAAAGAGGAGGTGGGGAGAGAGGTGGGAGGAAGAGGAGGTGGGGAGAGAGGTGGGAGGAAGAGGAGGTGGGGAGAGAGGTGGGAGGAAGAGGAGGTGGGGAGAGAGGTGGGAGAAAGAGGAGGTGGGGAGAGAGGTGGGAGAAAGAGGAGGTGGGGGAGAGAGGTGGGAGGAAGAGGAGGTGGGGGAGAGAGGTGGGAGGAAGAGGAGGTGGGGGAGAGAGGTGGGAGGAAGAGGAGGTGGGGAGAGAGGTGGGAGGAAGAGGAGGTGGGGGAGAGAGGTGTGAGGAAGAGGAGGTGGGGAGAGAGATGGGAGAAAGAGGAGGTGGGGGAGAGAGGTGGGAGAAAGAGGAGGTGGGGAGAGAGGTGGGAGAAAGAGGAGGTGGGGAGAGAGGTGGGAGGAAGAGGAGGTGGGGAGAGAGGTGGGAGGAAGAGGAGGTGGGGAGAGAGGTGGGAGAAAGAGGAGGTGGGGAGAGAGGTGGGAGAAAGAGGAGGTGGGGAGAGAGGTGGGAGGAAGAGGAGGTGGGGAGAGAGGTGGGAGGAAGAGGAGGTGGGGGAGAGAGGTGGGAGGAAGAGGAGGTGGGGAGAGAGGTGGGAGGAAGAGGAGGTGGGGAGAGAGGTGGGAGGAAGAGGAGGTGGGGAGAGAGGTGTGAGGAAGAGGAAGTGGGGAGAGAGGTGGGAGGAAGAGGAGGTGGGGGAGAGAGGTGGGAGAAAGAGGAGGTGGGGAGAGAGGTGGGAGAAAGAGGAGGTGGGGAGAGAGGTGGGAGGAAGAGGAGGTGGGGAGAGAGGTGGGAGAAAGAGGAGGTGGGGAGAGAGGTGGGAGAAAGAGGAGGTGGGGAGAGAGGTGGGAGAAAGAGGAGGTGGGGAGAGAGGTGGGAGAAAGAGGAGGTGGGGAGAGAGGTGGGAGAAAGAGGAGGTGGGGAGAGAGGTGGGAGAAAGAGGAGGGGGGAGAGAGGTGGGAGAAGAGGAGGTGGGGAGAGAGGTGGGAGAAAGAGGAGGTGGGGAGAGAGGTGGGAGGAAGAGGAGGTGGGGAGAGAGGTGGGAGGAAGAGGAGGTGGGGAGAGAGGAGGTGGGGGAGAGAGGTGGGAGGAAGAGGAGGTGGGGAGAGAGGTGTGAGAGAGGAGGTGGGGAGAGAGGTGGGAGGAAGAGGAGGTGGGGAGAGGTGGAGAGGGAAGAGGAGGTGGGGAGAGAGGTGGGAGGAAGAGGAGGTGGGGAGAGAGGTGGGAGAAAGAGGAGGTGGGGAGAGAGGTGGGAGAAAGAGGAGGTGGGGAGAGAGGTGGGAGGAAGAGGAGGTGGGGAGAGAGGTGGGAGAAAGAGGAGGTGGGGGAGAGAGGTGGGAGGAAGAGGAGGTGGGGAGAGAGGTGGGAGGAAGAGGAGGTGGGGGAGAGAGGTGTAAGAAAGAGGAGGTGGGGAGAGAGGTGGGAGAAAGAGGAGGTGGGGAGAGAGGTGGGAGGAAGAGGAGGTGGGGAGAGAGGTGGGAGAAAGAGGAGGTGGGGAGAGAGGTGGGAGGAAGAGGAGGTGGGGAGAGAGGTGGGAGGAAGAGGAGGTGGGGAGAGAGGTGTAAGAAAGAGGAGGTGGGGAGAGAGGTGGGAGAAAGAGGAGGTGGGGAGAGAGGTGGGAGGAAGAGGAGGTGGGGAGAGAGGTGGGAGGAAGAGGAGGTGGGGAGAGAGGTGGGAGGAAGAGCGTCAAGGACAGAAAGGGAAAGAGGTAAGAATAGAGGAGCAGGGAAGACAGCATATGATTAATGAACTACAGTGCTACTAGGGAAGACATCATGTGATTAATGAATTACAGTGCTACTAGGGAAGACAGCATATGATTAATGAATTACAGTGCTACTAGAGAAGACAGCATATGATTAATGAATTACAGTGCTACTAGGGAAGACAGCATATGATTAATGAATTACAGTGCTACTAGGGAAGACAGCATATGATTAATGAATTACAGTGCTACTAGGGAAGACAGCATATGATTAATGAATTACAGTGCTACTAGGGAAGACAGCATATGATTAATGAATTACAGTGCTACTAGGGAAGACAGTATGTGATTATGAATTACAGTGCTACTAGGGAAGACAGCATATGATTAATGAATTACAGTGCTACTAGGGGAAGACAGCATGTGATTAATGAATTACAGTGCTACTAGGGAAGACAGCATATGATTAATGAATTACAGTGCTACTAGGGAAGACAGCATGTGATTAATGAATTACAGTGCTACTAGGGAAGACAGCATATGATTAATGAATTACAGTGCTACTAGGGAAGACATCATATGATTAATGAATTACAGTGCTACTAGGGAAGACAGCATATGATTAAAGAATTACAGTGCTACTAGGGAAGACAGCATGTGATTAATGAATTACAGTGCTACTAGGGAAGACAGCATGTGATTAATGAACTACAGTGCTACTAGGGAAGACAGCATATGATTAATGAATTACAGTGCTACTAGGGAAGACAGCATGTGATTAATGAATTACAGTGCTACTAGGGAAGACAGCATATGATTAATGAATTACAGTGCTACTAGGGAAGACAGCATGTGATTAATGAATTACAGTGCTACTAGGGAAGACAGCATATGATTAATGAATTACAGTGCTACTAGGGAAGACAGCATGTGATTAATGAATTACAGTGCTACTAGGGAAGACAGCATATGATTAATGAATTACAGTGCTACTAGGGAAGACATCATATGATTAATGAATTACAGTGCTACTAGGGAAGACATCATATGATTAATGAATTACAGTGGTACTAGGGAAGACAGCATATGATTAAAGAATTACAGTGCTACTAGGGAAGACAGCATGTGATTAATGAATTACAGTGCTACTAGGAAGACAGCATATGATTAATGAATTACAGTGCTACTAGGGAAGACAGCATGTGATTAATGAATTACAGTGCTACTAGGGAAGACAGCATATGATTAATGAATTACAGTGCTACTAGGGAAGACAGCATATGATTAATGAATTACAGTGCTACTAGGGAAGACAGCATATGATTAATGAATTACAGTGCTACTAGGGAAGACAGCATGTGATTAATGAATTACAGTGCTACTAGGGGAAGACAGCATATGATTAATGAATTACAGTGCTACTAGGGAAGACAGCATGTGATTAATGAATTACAGTGCTACTAGGGAAGACAGCATATGATTAATGAATTACAGTGCTACTAGGGAAGACAGCATATGATTAATGAATTACAGTGCTACTAGGGAAGACAGTATATGATGAATGAATTACAGTGCTACTAGGGAAGACAGCATATGATTAATGAATTACAGTGCTACTAGGGAAGACAGCATATGATTAATGAATTACAGTGCTACTAGGGAAGACATCATATGATTAATGAATTACAGTGCTACTAGGGAAGACAGCATATGATTAAAGAATTACAGTGCTACTAGGAAGACAGCATGTGATTAATGAATTACAGTGCTACTAGGGAAGACAGCATATGATTAATGAATTACAGTGCTACTAGGGAAGACAGCATGTGATTAATGAATTACAGTGCTACTAGGGAAGACAGCATATGATTAATGAATTACAGTGCTACTAGGGAAGACAGTATATGATGAATGAATTACAGTGCTACTAGGGAAGACAGCATATGATTAATGAATTACAGTGCTACTAGGAAGACATCATATGATTAATGAATTACAGTGCTACTAGGGAAGACAGCATATGATTAATGAATTACAGTGCTACTAGGGAAGACAGCATATGATTAATGAATTACAGTGCTACTAGGGGAAGACAGTATATGATGAATGAATCACAGTGCTACTAGGGAAGACAGTATATGATGAATGTATCACAGTGCTACTAGGGAAGACAGCATATGATTAATGAATTGCATTGCTACTAGGGAAGACAGCATGTGATTAATGAATTACAGTGCTACTAGGGAAGACAGCATATCATTAATGAATTACAGTGCTACTAGGGAAGACAGCATATGATTAATGAATTACAGTGCTACTAGGGAAGACAGCATATGATTAATGAATTACAGTGCTACTAGGGAAGACAGCATATCATTAATGAATTACAGTGCTACTAGGGAAGACAGCATGTGATTAATGAATTACAGTGCTACTAGGGAAGACAGCATATGATTAATGAATTACAGTGCTACTAGGGAAGACAGCATATGATTAATGAATTACAGTGCTACTAGGGAAGACAGCATATGATTAATGAATCACAGTGCTACTAGGGAAGACATCATATGATTAATGAATTACAGTGCTACTAGGGAAGACAGCATATGATTAATGAATTACAGTGCTACTAGGGAAGACAGCATGTGATTAATGAATTACAGTGCTACTAGGGAAGACAGCATATGATTAATGAATTACAGTGCTACTAGGGAAGACAGCATATGATTAATGAATTACAGTGCTACTAGGGAAGACAGCATATGATTAATGAATTACAGTGCTACTAGGGAAGACAGTATGTGATTATGAATTACAGTGCTACTAGGGAAGACAGCATATGATTAATGAATTACAGTGCTACTAGGGAAGACAGCATGTGATTAATGAATTACAGTGCTACTAGGGAAGACAGCATATGATTAATGAATTACAGTGCTACTAGGGAAGACAGCATGTGATTAATGAATTACAGTGCTACTAGGGAAGACAGCATATGATTAATGAATTACAGTGCTACTAGGGAAGACATCATATGATTAATGAATTACAGTGCTACTAGGGAAGACAGCATATGATTAAAGAATTACAGTGCTACTAGGGAAGATAGCATGTGATTAATGAATTACAGTGCTACTAGGGAAGACAGCATGTGATTAATGAACTACAGTGCTACTAGGGAAGACAGCATATGATTAATGAATTACAGTGCTACTAGGGAAGACAGCATGTGATTAATGAATTACAGTGCTACTAGGGAAGACAGCATATGATTAATGAATTACAGTGCTACTAGGGAAGACAGCATGTGATTAATGAATTACAGTGCTACTAGGGAAGACAGCATATGATTAATGAATTACAGTGCTACTAGGGAAGACAGCATGTGATTAATGAATTACAGTGCTACTAGGGAAGACAGCATATGATTAATGAATTACAGTGCTACTAGGGAAGACATCATATGATTAATGAATTACAGTGCTACTAGGGAAGACATCATATGATTAATGAATTACAGTGGTACTAGGGAAGACAGCATATGATTAAAGAATTACAGTGCTACTAGGGAAGACAGCATGTGATTAATGAATTACAGTGCTACTAGGGAAGACAGCATATGATTAATGAATTACAGTGCTACTAGGGAAGACAGCATGTGATTAATGAATTACAGTGCTACTAGGGAAGACAGCATATGATTAATGAATTACAGTGCTACTAGGGAAGACAGCATATGATTAATGAATTACAGTGCTACTAGGGAAGACAGCATATGATTAATGAATTACAGTGCTACTAGGGAAGACAGCATGTGATTAATGAATTACAGTTTTACTAGGGAAGACAGCATATGATTAATGAATTACAGTGCTACTAGGGAAGACAGCATGTGATTAATGAATTACAGTGCTACTAGGGAAGACAGCATATGATTAATGAATTACAGTGCTACTAGGGAAGACAGCATATGATTAATGAATTACAGTGCTACTAGGGAAGACAGTATATGATGAATGAATTACAGTGCTACTAGGGAAGACAGCATATGATTAATGAATTACAGTGCTACTAGGGGAAGACAGCATATGATTAATGAATTACAGTGCTACTAGGGGAAGACAGCATATGATTAATGAATTACAGTGCTACTAGGGAAGACAGCATGTGATTAATGAATTACAGTGCTACTAGGGAAGACAGCATATGATTAATGAATTACAGTGCTACTAGGGAAGACAGCATGTGATTAATGAATTACAGTGCTACTAGGGAAGACAGCATATGATTAATGAATTACAGTGCTACTAGGGAAGACAGCATATGATTAATGAATTACAGTGCTACTAGGGAAGACAGTATATGATGAATGAATTACAGTGCTACTAGGGAAGACAGCATATGATTAATGAATTACAGTGCTACTAGGGAAGACAGCATATGATTAATGAATTACAGTGCTACTAGGGAAGACATCATATGATTAATGAATTACAGTGCTACTAGGGAAGACAGCATATGATTAAAGAATTACAGTGCTACTAGGGAAGACAGCATGTGATTAATGAATTACAGTGCTACTAGGGAAGACAGCATATGATTAATGAATTACAGTGCTACTAGGGAAGACAGCATGTGATTAATGAATTACAGTGCTACTAGGGAAGACAGCATATGATTAATGAATTACAGTGCTACTAGGGAAGACAGTATATGATGAATGAATTACAGTGCTACTAGGGAAGACAGCATATGATTAATGAATTACAGTGCTACTAGGGAAGACATCATATGATTAATGAATTACAGTGCTACTAGGGAAGACAGCATATGATTAATGAATTACAGTGCTACTAGGGAAGACAGCATATGATTAATGAATTACAGTGCTACTAGGGAAGACAGTATATGATGAATGAATCACAGTGCTACTAGGGAAGACAGTATATGATGAATGTATCACAGTGCTACTAGGGAAGACAGCATATGATTAATGAATTGCATTGCTACTAGGGAAGACAGCATGTGATTAATGAATTACAGTGCTACTAGGGAAGACAGCATATCATTAATGAATTACAGTGCTACTAGGGAAGACAGCATATGATTAATGAATTACAGTGCTACTAGGGAAGACAGCATATGATTAATGAATTACAGTGCTACTAGGGAAGACAGCATATCATTAATGAATTACAGTGCTACTAGGGAAGACAGCATGTGATTAATGAATTACAGTGCTACTAGGGAAGACAGCATATGATTAATGAATTACAGTGCTACTAGGGAAGACAGCATATGATTAATGAATTACAGTGCTACTAGGGAAGACAGCATATGATTAATGAATCACAGTGCTACTAGGGAAGACATCATATGATTAATGAATTACAGTGCTACTAGGGAAGACAGCATATGATTAATGAATTACAGTGCTACTAGGGAAGACAGCATGTGATTAATGAATTACAGTGCTACTAGGGAAGACAGCATATGATTAATGAATTACAGTGCTACTAGGGAAGACAGCATATGATTAATGAATTACAGTGCTACTAGGGAAGACATCATATGATTAATGAATTACAGTGCTACTAGGGAAGACAGCATATGATTAATGAATTACAGTGCTACTAGGGAAGACAGCATGTGATTAATGAATTACAGTGCTACTAGGGAAGACAGCATATGATTAATGAATTACAGTGCTACTAGGGAAGACAGCATGTGAGTAATGAATTACAGTGCTACTAGGGAAGACAGCATATGATTAATGAATTACAGTGCTACTAGGGAAGACAGCATATGATTAATGAATTACAGTGCTACTAGGGAAGACATCATATGATTAATGAATTACAGTGCTACTAGGGAAGACAGCATATGATTAATGAATTACAGTGCTACTAGGGAAGACAGCATATGATTAATGAATTACAGTGCTACTAGGGAAGACAGTATATGATGAATGAATCACAGTGCTACTAGGGAAGACAGCATATGATTAATGAATTGCATTGCTACTAGGGAAGACAGCATGTGATTAATGAATTACAGTGCTACTAGGGAAGACAGCATATGATTAATGAATTACAGTGCTACTAGGGAAGACAGCATATGATTAATGAATTACAGTGCTGCTAGGGAAGACAGCATATGATTAATGAATTACAGTGCTACTAGGGAAGACAGCATATGATTAATGAATTACAGTGCTACTAGGGAAGACAGCATATGATTAATGAATTACAGTGCTACTAGGGAAGACAGCATGTGATTAATAAATTACAGTGCTACTAGGGAAGACATCATATGATTAATGAATTACAGTACTACTAGGGAAGACAGCATATGATTAAAGAATTACAGTGCTACTAGGGAAGACAGCATGTGATTAATGAATTACAGTGCTACTAGGGAAGACAGCATATGATTAATGAATTACAGTGCTACTAGGGAAGACAGCATGTGATTAATGAATTACAGTGCTACTAGGGAAGACAGCATATGATTAATGAATTACAGTGCTACTAGGGGAAGACAGCATATGATTAATGAATTACAGTGCTACTAGGGAAGACATCATATGATTAATGAATTACAGTGCTACTAGGGAAGACAGCATATGATTAATGAATTACAGTGCTACTAGGGAAGACAGCATGTGATTAATGAATTACAGTGCTACTAGGGAAGACAGCATATGATTAATGAATTACAGTGCTACTAGGGAAGACAGCATGTGATTAATGAATTACAGTGCTACTAGGGAAGAGAGCATATGATTAATGAATTACAGTGCTACTAGGGAAGACAGCATATGATTAATGAATTACAGTGCTACTAGGGAAGACAGTATATGATGAATGAATCACAGTGCTACTAGGGAAGACAGTATATGATGAATGAATCACAGTGCTACTAGGGAAGACAGCATATGATTAATGAATTGCATTGCTACTAGGGAAGACAGCATGTGATTAATGAATTACAGTGCTACTAGGGAAGACAGCATATGATTAATGAATTACAGTGCTACTAGGGAAGACAGCATATGATTAATGAATTACAGTGGTACTAGGGAAGACAGCATATGATTAATGAATTACAGTGCTACTAAGGAAGACAGCATATGATTAATGAATTACAGTGCTACTACGGAAGACAGCATATGATTAATGAATTACAGTGCTACTAGGGAAGACATCATATGATTAATGAATTACAGTGCTACTAGGGAAGACAGCATATGGTTAAAGAATTACAGTGCTACTAGGGAAGACAGCATGTGATTAATGAATTACAGTGCTACTAGGGAAGACAGCATATGATTAATGAATTACAGTGCTACTAGGGAAGACAGCATGTGATTAATGAATTACAGTGCTACTAGGGAAGACAGCATATGATTAATGAGATACAGTGCTACTAGGGAAGACAGTATATGATGAATGAATCACAGTGCTACTAGGGAAGACAGCATATGATTAATGAATTACAGTGCTACTAGGGAAGACAGCATATGATGAATGAATCACAGTGCTACTAGGGAAGACAGCATGTGATTAATGAATTACAGTGCTACTAGGGAAGACAGTATATGATGAATGAATCACAGTGCTACTAGGGAAGACAGTATATGATGAATGAATCACAGTGCTACTAGGGAAGACAGCATATGATTAATGAATTGCATTGCTACTAGGGAAGACAGCATGTGATTAATGAATTACAATGCTACTAGGGAAGACAGCATATGATTAATGAATTACAGTGCTACTAGGGAAGACAGCATATGATTAATGAATTACAGTGCTACTAGGGAAGACAGCATATGATTAATGAATTACAGTGCTACTAGGGGAAGACAGCATATGATTAATGAATTACAGTGCTACTAGGGAAGACAGCATATGATTAATGAATTACAGTGCTACTAGGGAAGACAGCATATGATTAATGAATTACAGTGCTACTAGGGAAGACAGCATGTGATTAATGAATTACAGTGCTACTAGGGAAGACAGCATATGATTAATGAATTACAGTGCTACTAGGGAAGACAGCATATGATTAATGAATTACAGTGCTACTAGGGAAGACATCATATGATTAATGAATTACAGTGCTACTAGGGAAGACAGCATATGATTAAAGAATTACAGTGCTACTAGGGAAGACAGCATGTGATTAATGAATTACAGTGCTACTAGGGAAGACAGCATATGATTAAAGAATTACAGTGCTACTAGGGAAGACAGCATATGATTAATGAATCACAGTGCTACTAGGGAAGACAGCATATGATTAATGAATTACAGTGCTACTAAACTTCATGTTCTCTCAGTTCATCACAGTTCCATAATAGTGTCTCTAGCGGTGTCTCCTAACCAGCCTTGGGACCCCAGTCGGCCCGAAGGTTATCTTAAGAGCGGGTGAGGTGGCGATGACGGGACTGGGGGTTGGCATCCTCTCTCACATCAAACCATACCTGCAGACGAGAAACTGATGAGAGAGAGAGAGCATGATTAAGCCTTTTTATTCTAGCACTGTCAGTCATCATAATCATCAGGAGGTGAAATGCAAAACTGACCTTGGATCATTAACTCTGGGACTACTACGTCTCTATCTGTTTTTCAATGTAAAGCATCTCTTTAATAATACTTCCTGTTGACCCGACCAAGTGACCTCTCACCTCTGATCATGCTGTGCCCTCTGTGTAGCCAGTCCAGATGCGGGAGGGGTTCACCGACACAGCTGATATAACCTAGAGGATTTAGGGAGAAGGGGGGAGAGGGATGAAGTGAAGCAGAGAGACTGTTATTGAGGAAATAAGGTAGTTAAAGAGACACAGTTCAACAGGAATCTGTGTGTGTGGCCTCACCTGGTGTCCACACTGAGCGGCTGCAGAGTACTTTATACTGAAAAACATGCCCAGACACAGGAGGACAAACAATAGTGTAGTTATATAAATAGTAATAATGAAGTGTCTTACTATTCTCCATGGTTGGTCCTCTGGCCTATTCTTTGAAGGTGGAAGGAGCCACAGTTCTACACCTGAGCCTGCTTACTGCACAACACAATCCATCAATCAGATTGATACACCAGTGTGTCGGTGTGGGTTATAGGGTGGTTTATGGTTTTAGAATGTAAGTTCAAATTTGTAGGACTGCTAATGCTAGTCAATGTTCATAGACCATTTCCTGGTTCAAACTGCCTTAGCTGTTGTGGGAGTCACTGTCAACCTGTTCATCATTCAGTAGGCCTGTATCTTGCTTTGTCTCAAAGTATATCACTCTGTAATCTGTTTCTCTCAGGGACAGTTCAGGTTGTTGGTTCTGCTGAGCCCATTGTGGCCTTAGTTGGCGACGACGTCATCCTCCCTTGCACCCTGAGACCCACCGTTAGCGCTGTGTATCAGACAGTAGAATGGCAGAGACCTGACCTAAAACCAAAAGAGGTGCATCTTTACAGAGATGAGAAGGATGACCTTGCGCTCCAGAATCCATCATTCGGGGGAAGGACGTCACTGTTTAAAGAAGAACTAGAGGAAGGCAACGCTAGTTTAAAGCTGACCAGAGTGGAACTCTCTGATGCTGGAAACTACACATGTTACGTTCCACTGTTGGACCACCAGAAAACCACCATTCAACTCATTGTTGGTGAGTCAACACACCTGCTGACCACCCAATCCCCCTTAAGAGACAGATCACATGAAATCAAGGGTGAGTTCAATGTCAAGTCCATTGCTTGATGAGTATTAGTTAGTTAGATTGGTTAGCCTACATACTAACCTTAATAGTGTGATAACCCCAGCTAATTCAATGTACAATGCTGTGAGTCATTGGAAGTTACTTTTTGAATTTTAAGGTCCATAAGTATTAGCAAACCCTTGTTATATTTAAGCAATAAGTCACGAGGGGTTGTGGCATATGGCCAATATACCACGGCTAAGTTCTGTTCTTATGCACGACACAACCTGGATATAGCCATTAGCCGTGGTATATTGGCCACATACCACAAACCCTGAGTTGCCTTATTGCTATTATAAACTGGTTACCAACGTAATTATTTTATTGTCATACCCGTGGTATAACATTATAAACAAGGTGGTTTGAGCCCTGAATGCTGATTGGCTGAGAGCCGTGGTATATCTCTGTATCTCTATAGGTGCAGCGTCTCGACCAGTAATCACCATTGAAGGAATCAAAGGTGATGAGGTGGTCCTGCGCTGTGAGGCTGAAGGCTGCTACCCAGAGCCTGTCATGGAGTGGTGTGACGTTCATGGACGTGTCCTCCCTGCTGCTGGACCTCCAGAGACATCCAGAGACCGTGAAGGCTGCTACACTGTGACAAGCCATGTCATCGTCCCCGAAACGGACAACAACACGTTCACCTGTCGGGTTCAACAGCCGGAGATCAAACACATGAAGGAGAGACGGGTTCATATTCCAGGTGAGGGTCTGTTTTGGATATTTGAAAGAAGGCACTATCGGTAAAAAATGTCCTGTTGTTTAAGTCATTTCATGTGTAATACGCATTAGGTATTGTAATAATTCTACATCCTGTGTTTCAGATCAAATGTTTCCTACGCAGTGCCAGTCCTTGTGGCTGACAGTTCCTGTTGCAGCTGGAGTCACAGCTCTTGTTGGAGTTGGAGGTCTCTACCTGTTGATAAGAAAAGGGATGTTGACCATCAGCATGGTAAGTCATGGGAGTTACTTCCTGGTGTGGTAGTGTCATCTGGTGGAGGTCTAATTGCGCTATATAAAACAACCTAAAGAGAGAGGTAATTCATGTCTGTCTACATCAGTGGTCACCAACCGGTCGATCGCGATTGACTGCTCCATCTCCAAGACATTCCTAGTCGATCACCAAACATTTCTGTAAAAAACCCAACGATAAAGCCTTGTGTTCCTATTTATTTTAATTTTTTGGTGCTGTTTGCAGTAGGTCCACTTGATTCAGCAGCCCTGGTGCCGGGAAGGAAAAGTGTTCCCATTTCATTTGTCTGAAGGTAGAACTCCGCCTACCCGGCAGGTCCAGAGAGCAAATCAAGTCCTCCTATAGGCCGACCACTGGCCAATCAGATAGCTCAGATCACCGTGTCTGCACAGTATCTTCGAGCCATAGGTTTAAAACAAAGCCTCTAACGCACAGCAAAGTTGATGCTGTGAGATTTCAAAACGTTTAAAACCATGACTAGAGAGAGACTCAACGAATACAGCAAAGTTGATGCTGTGAGATTTCAAAACGTTTAAAACCATGACTAGAGAGAGACTCAACGAATACATTAAAGTTGATACTGTGAGATTTCAAAACGTTTAAAACCAAGACTAGAGAGAGACTAAACGAACACTGTCAACACTTAGTGCGACTTGAGTTTCGCCATCAGCTGGACGACTGTCCTTTTCTCAGCAGAGGGAAGGAGGGTGGAGGGACAGTGAGTCGGGTGAGAGGCAGCCTCACCGCTGCTCTCTCCCTCCCCTCAGACTGACCATCAGATACAGGTCATCAGTCAGCCTCACCACTGCTCTCTCCCTCCCCTCAGACTGACCATCAGATACAGGCCATCAGGCAGCCTCACCACTGCTCTCTCCCTCCCCTCAGACTGACCATCAGATACAGGTCATCAGTCAGCCTCACCACTGCTCTCTCCCTCCCCTCAGACTGACCATCAGATACAGGTCATCAGTCAGCCTCACCACTGCTCTCTCCCTCCCCTCAGACTGACCATCAGATACAGGTCATCAGTCAGCCTCACCACTGCTCTCTCCCTCCCCTCAGACTGACCATCAGATACAGGTCATCAGTCAGCCTCACCACTGCTCTCTCCCTCCCCTCAGACTGACCATCAGATACAGGCCATCAGGCAGCCTCACCACTGCTCTCTCCCTCCCCTCAGACTGACCATCAGATACAGGTCATCAGTCAGCCTCACCACTGCTCTCTCCCTCCCCTCAGACTGACCATCAGATACAGGTCATCAGTCAGCCTCACCACTGCTCTCTCCCTCCCCTCAGACTGACCATCAGATACAGGTCATCAGTCAGCCTCACCACTGCTCTCTCCCTCCCCTCAGACTGACCATCAGATACAGGTCATCAGTCAGCCTCACCACTGCTCTCTCCCTCCCCTCAGACTGACCATCAGATGAAGGTCATCAGTTCAGTAAAAATAAAAGCTAATTATTATTCTCACTTAGCTGTGCCTCACAAATAATACAACACATGATCTATTACCAGTGTGATCATATAACACATTTTATAAAATATAATTTCTAAGTGGTCTGAGAAGAACAAGATTGGCAGGGAAATCCAAGCATAGCCAATATGCAGTGATAATGTATTGGACTTCTAGCCTACTGCACAAACCTCATTGCTACAAAACAGTTTTTAATTGGTTAATGTTGCTTATGTTTTTTCAGTCATGTTTAAAAAGAGAATCTGAGGGTTAGATCTCGGCTTGCTTTTTCACTCAAAGTGATCTTGACTCAGAAAAGGTTGGTGACCACTGGTCTACATGGTCAAGAGGTTGAACAGAGGACTTGACTACATAGTAGATTTCACCAGTCCAGGGATGTGAAACACATACTTAGTTGACTGTGTTCACGTGACGTGTTAGACGGTTCTGTTCTAGTCCTGTCTCTCATCCATTTAAACAGGAACCTTGGACGTCAGTAATGCAGAACCCTTAATGAAGAAGAGCAAGGAGACGATGAAGAATGAGGAAGATGAGGCCAGTGAACCCAGTCTGTCAGAGGTTTAAAAGATTGTAAAAGATGTGAAATGATCTAATTTTATAATAATAGTATTATATGCCATTTAGCAGACCTGTATGGACGGTCCCAGGAATCAAACCCACTATCCTGGAGTTACATGCGCTACCAAGGACCATGCTTGCCTATGACTATACAGGACTATGCATCGCTATATTTACATGTTAGTCATTTAGCAGAAGCTCATATCCAGAGCGACTAGGGTTAAGTGCCTTGCTCAAGGGCACCGACAGATTTTTCACCTAGGTGGCTCAGGGATTGGAACCAGCAACCTTTTGGTTACTGGCCCCATGCGCTTAACCACTAGTCTGCCTACCGCTCCATATATAGCACTATGTCGTCAGCATTTGTTGTTGCATCTGCCATCTTTTGTGTCGCTTAGGTAGTCAGTAATATGTGCTGATTTATTAATTTATTTGACAGGGACAATGCATTTTAATAGTAAAAGCACCAGCTATTGCGTACAGAAGCAATCAAAGCCTGGCTGAGTTGGAAAGAGGGAGACTGTTTTGAATTGCCGGGGTCGCGGCAGAGGTCACGCGTAGGGAGTTGCTGAAGGGATATTCTGATCAGGGTCTTCTCAGGTGCTAAGATTTGTCTCTGGGGTCACGATGACCTCTCACTGTGCCAAAGAGGGGCATTGTAACTTCCCTGCCAAAATCACCAGGTGCTCTATCCTGTAACTTTGCCTTAAAGGTAGACTAGCCTGTAATCTGCAGTTGGGTTGAGTTGGTGAGGGTTAGTGTTTCTCAATCTTGGTCCTGGGGACCCAAAGGGGTGCACAGTTTTGTTTTGGGAAACAATGGAACAGTATCTAACATATGGAAACCACATTTTTGACTCAGTGCCATTGATTCCATTTCAGCCATTACAATGAGCCTGTCCTCCTATAGCTCCTCCCACCAGAGTAATGATTTTGGACCTTTCGGAGGAGACGTGAGGACAACGGGTCTGTAGTGTTTGAGTTCCCATGAAGAGATGGTGGATACACTGCCTAGAGTCTCTGTCACTGCAACGGATTTCCGGAGAAGTCGTTTTGAAAATCAGCGTGAAAAAGAGCGCCACCAACTGGTGGGGGTGATAGAGGTGCCGGTTTAGATACAGTGCCTTCGGAAAGTATTCAGACCCCTTCCCTTTTTCCACATTTTGTTACATTACAGCCTTATTCTAAAATGGATTAAATAAATAAAAATCCTCATCAATCTTGCTTTTCAATCGAACGCTGCTGGCACCCGCCCACCCGACTAGAATCACCACTCTCGACGGGTCTGACCTAGAGTATGTGGACAACTACAAATACCTAGGTGTCTGGTTAGACTGTAAACTCTCCTTCCAGACTCACATTAAGAATCTCCAATCCAAAGTTAAATCTAGAATCGGTTTCCTATTTCGCAACAAAGACTCCTTCACTCATGCTGCCAAACATGCCCTTGTAAAACGGACTATCCTACCGATCCTTGACTTCGGCGATGTCATTTACAAAATAGCCTCCAACACTCTACTCAGCAAATTGGATGTAGTCTATCACAGTGCCATCCGTTTTGTCACCAAAGCCCCATACACTACCCACCACTGTGACCTGTACGCTCTTGTTGGCTGGTCGTCGTCAAACCCACTGGCTCCAGGCCATCTATAAATCACTGGTAGGCAAATCCCCGCCTTATCTTAGCTCATTGGTCACCATAGCAGCACCCACCCGTAGTCTGCGCTCCAGCAGGTATATCTCACTGGTCATTCCCAAAGCCAACACCTCCTTTGGCCGCCATTCCTTCCAGTTCTCTGCTGCCAATGATTGGAACGAATTGCAAAAATCTCTGAAGCTGGAGACTCTTATCTCCCTCACTAACTTTAAGCATCAGTTGTCAGAGCACCTTACCGATCACTGCACCTGTACACAGCCCATCTGAAATTAGCCCACCCAACTACCTCATCCCTATATTGTTATTTATTTTGCTCTTTTGCACCCCAGTATCTCTATTTGCACATAATCTCTTGCACATCTAGCATTCCAGTGTTAATACTAATTGTAATTATTTTGCACTATAGCCTATTTATTGCCTTACCTCCATAACTTGCTACATTTGCACACACTGTGTATATATTTTCTGTTGTATTTTATGACCTTATGTTTTTTTTACCCCATATGTAACTCTGTGTTGTTGTTTTTATCGCACTGCTTTGCTTTATCTTGGCCAGGTCGCAGTTGTAAATGAGAACTTGTTCTCAACTGGCTTACCTGGTTAAATAAAGGTGAAATAAATAAAAATAAAATAAAACAATACCCCATATTGACAAAGTGAAAACAGGTTTTTAGAGTCTTTAGCAAATTTATTAAAAATAAAAACTGAAATACCTTATTTACATAAGTATTCAGACCCAGATCTGGGGAAGGGTACCAAAACATGTCTGCAGCATTGAAGGTCCCCAAGAACACAGTGGCCTCCATCATTCTTAAATGGAAGAAGTTTGGAACCACCAAGACTCTTCCTAGATCTGGCCGCCCAGCCAAAATGAGCAATCGGGGTGAAGGGCCTTGGTCAGGGAGGTGACCAAGAACCCGATTGTTACTCTGACAGAGCTCCAGAGTTCCTCTGTGGAGATGTGAGAACCTTCCAGAAGGACAACCATCTCTGCAGGACTCCACCAATCAGGCCTTTATGGTAGAGTGGCCAGACGGAAGCCACTCCTCAGTAAAAGGCACATGACAGCCCGCTTGGAGTTTGCCAAAAGGCACCTAAAGGACTGAGAAACAAGATTCTTTGGTCTGATGAAACCAAGATGTAACTCTTTGGCCTGAATGCCAAGCGTCACGGCTGGTGGAAACCTGGCACCATCCGTACGGTGAAGCATGGTGGTGGCAGCTTCATGCTGTGGAGATGTTTTTCAGCGACTGGGAGACTAGTCAGGATCGAGGGAAAGATGAACGGAGCAAAGTACAGAGAGATCCTTGATGAAAACCTGCTCCAGAGCGCGCAGGACCTCAGACTGGGGGAAAGGTTCACCTTCCAACAGGACAACGACCCTAAGCACACAGCCAAGACAACGCAGGAGTGGCTTCGGGACAAGTCTCTGAATGTTCTTGAGTGGCCCAGGCAAAGCCCGGACCTGAACCCAATCGAACATCTCTGGAGAGACCTGAAAATAGCTGTGCAGCGATGCTCCCCATCCAACCTGACAGAGCTTGAGAGGTTCTGCAGAGAAGAATGGGAGAAACTCCCCAAATACAGGTGTGCCAAGTTTGTAGCGTCATACCTAAGAAGACTCAAGGCTGTAATCGCTGCCAAAGGTGCTTCCACAAAGTCCTGAGTAAAGGTTCTGAATACCTATGTAAATTTGATAGTTCAGTTTTTTATTTTTAATACATTTGCTAACATTTTGTGTGTGGATTGATAATGTTGAAAAAAATGATTTAATCCATTTTAGAATAAGGCTGTAACAAAATGTGGAAAAAGTCAAGGGGTCTGAATACATATATTTAAGGTAGATTTTATTTACTCTGTTATGCTGTATGCACTGACATGCATGATTGTTGATGTTCAGAGAATTAAAGTGGATAATGAGCATCACCACAGCAGCTTTAACTCAGACAGCAGTGTGTAGCTTACTGTAGCTGCTGGTAAAGTCACCACAGCAGCTTTAACTCAGACAGCAGTGTGTAGCTTACTGTAGCTGCTGGTAAAGTCACCACAGCAGCTTTAACTCAGACAGCAGTGTGTAGCTTACTGTAGCTGCTGGTAAAGACAACACAGCAGCTTTAACTCAGACAGCAGTGTGTAGCTTACTGTAGCTGCTGGTAAAGTCACCACAGCAGCTTTAACTCAGACAGCAGTGTGTAGCTTACTGTAGCTGCTGGTAAAGTCACCACAGCAGCTTTAACTCAGACAGCAGTGTGTAGCTTACTGTAGCTGCTGGTAAAGTCACCACAGCAGCTTTAACTCAGACAGCAGTGTGTAGCTTACTGTAGCTGCTGGTAAAGTCACCACAGCAGCTTTAACTCAGACAGCAGTGTGTAGCTTACTGTAGCTGCTGGTAAAGTCACCACAGCAGCTTTAACTCAGACAGCAGTGTGTAGCTTACTGTAGCTGCTGGTAAAGTCACCACAGCAGCTTTAACTCAGATGGCAGTGTGTAGCTTACTGTAGCTGCTGGTAAAGTCACCACAGCAGCTTTAACTCAGACAGCAGTGTGTAGCTTACTGTAGCTGCTGGTAAAGTCACCACAGCAGCTTTAACTCAGACAGCAGTGTGTAGCTTACTGTAGCTGCTGGTAAAGTCACCACAGCAGCTTTAACTTAGACAGCAGTGTGTAGCTTACTGTAGCTGCTGGTAAAGTCACCACAGCAGCTTTAACTCAGACGGCAGTGTGTAGCTTACTGTAGCTGCTGGTAAAGTCACCACAGCAGCTTTAACTCAGACGGCAGTGTGTAGCTTACTGTAGCTGCTGGTAAAGTCACCACAGCAGCTTTAACTCAGACAGCAGTGTGTAGCTTACTGTAGCTGCTGGTAAAGTCACCACAGCAGCTTTAACTCAGACAGCAGTGTGTAGCTTACTGTAGCTGCTGGTAAAGTCACCACAGCAGCTTTAACTCAGACAGCAGTGTGTAGCTTACTGTAGCTGCTGGTAAAGTCACCACAGCAGCTTTAACTCAGACAGCAGTGTGTAGCTTACTGTAGCTGCTGGTAAAGTCACCACAGCAGCTTTAACTCAGACAGCAGTGTGTAGCTTACTGTAGCTGCTGGTAAAGTCACCACAGCAGCTTTAACTCAGACAGCAGTGTGTAGCTTACTGTAGCTGCTGGTAAAGTCACCACAGCAGCTTTAACTCAGACAGCAGTGTGTAGCTTACTGTAGCTGCTGGTAAAGTCACCACAGCAGCTTTAACTCAGACAGCAGTGTGTAGCTTACTGTAGCTGCTGGTAAAGTCATTCAAAGTCATTCAAAGCTTCTAATTTATCACTCAGGATGGAACTTTCCAGTGCTGCTATTTTTGACATAATATTATTAAAACAAAATCAGAACACTCCATAGAACAATAGTCTATGTATTTTCTACCATTTGTATTTCCAGTGGTGTAAAGTACTTCAGTAAAAATAATTTAAAGTACTACTTAAGTCCTTTTTTTGGGGGGTGTCTGTACTTTACTATTTATATTTTAGACTACTTTTACTTTACCACATTCCTAAAGAAAATAATGTACTTTTTACTCCATACATTTCCCCTGCCACACACAAGTACGCATACATTAATACTTTTAGTTTTGATACTTAAGTATATTTAAAACCAAATACTTTCAGACATTTACTGAAGTAGTATTTTACTGGGTCACTTTTACTTGAGTCATTTTCTATTCATGTATCTTTTACTTTTACTCAAGTATGACGTTTGGATACTTTTTATTTTTTTATTTTTGTGAAGGTCAGAAACCGAATCGCATATTTTGCAGTCAGCCTTTCTAGCTGTTCTTGATTATGGTGGTACTGTTTTATCAAAGTGCAGCTTCCTCTACTCTTAAATCGCAAGGTACCAAACCCGTTCACAGGGCTGGTTAACTCTGGAGACTCCTTTGGTGTCTAGAGAATTAGCTAAATCAGCCTTTGGTTTCCTTGCACCTTGCGTTTGGAATGATCTACAATGAGCTTTAAAATTTGAGGAATTGCTGTTTCTAGGGCATTTGACCTTGTTACTGAATAATGTATTTTTTATTCCTTTTTATTGATTGTGTTTTGTTTTTCATGTATTGTAGTGTATAATTAAGTTTATTTAATGTGTAGTTTGGTGGTATACTGGGTTCCCCTGGAAAATAGACCTGTCTCAGCACTGACTTCCTGTCAAAATAAAGAATGTGAAAGAAACTTTAATTTGGCTCCATGGTTTGTTTACTGTCACTGTTGCTTTTTGAGCTCCAGTCATCGATTATCTGCAGATAAATTATCACAACATTCTCTGAAGATGGTATTCCTCAGTGCAGGAACTATATATAGAGAGGAGAGCGCCTCATTCTGGTCCACGCTCATTTTTTCAGTGTGTAAATGTTTTTGTTTTTTTTGCAGGCCATCTAATAATTCGGTAAGGTAAAAATGTATTTGAGCTCTTATCAGGAGTCGACTGTAAATCATCACCTCCCAAAATAGTCAAACAATTTCATGAATGAGTAGAATTGGGTGAAAGTGGATGAGAAATACTCTTGGACAGATGGAAACAAATGTATCAGATGCCGAGACAAGACAGAGACACTCAATATGTGGTCTCAAGACCGGACTCCACTGCTTCATCCTAATGTAAGCTAAATGCATTGGATACAAAACAAACACTGTCATATTATAAAGGAAAACATGTCCAATGTAATTATATGCACGCATATCAAACAGGAATATACATTAAATGTATTTCTCCATGCAGGGGATTAGACAGTTGAACTGCAGCCTGCCCAAGCCTCAAAACCAGAACCGTGGGGAGAAATCAGCACTTGTCATTCTTCAGAATATTTTTACATTTACATTTACGTCATTTAGCAGACGCTCTTATCCAGAGCGACTTACAAATTGGTGCATTCACCGTATGATAGCCAGTGGGACAACCACTTTACAATTATTATTATTTTGTATAATTTTTTTGTGGTATTATTTTTGTATTATTATTTTTTAATTTTTTTTAGAGTATATTTTTTATTTTCGTTTGTTTTATATATATATTGTTGTTTTTTATTTTATGTTTTTAATATTATTATTTTTATATATATTTTATATATATATTATATTTTTTTTGGGGGGGTAGAAGGATTACTTTTATACTATCCCATGTATAATAATAATATAATATATATATAATATGAACACTTATTGGTTTCCTGTATCTGTGCATGAATCATTAGAACACAGTCCATTGAACACTTATTGGTTTCCTGTATCTGTGCATGAATCATTAGAACACAGTCCATTGAACACTTATTGGTTTCCTGTATCTGTGCATGAACCCTTAGAACACAGTCCATTGAACACTTATTGGTTTCCTGTATCTGTGCATGAATCATTAGAACACAGTCCATTGAACACTTATTGGTTTCCTGTATCTGTGCATGAATCATTAGAACACAGTCCATTGAACACTTATTGGTTTCCTGTATCTGTGCATGAATCATTAGAACACAGTCCATTGAACACTTATTGGTTTCCTGTATCTGTGCATGAATCCTTAGAACACAGTCCATTGAACACTTATTGGTTTCCTGTATCTGTGCATGAATCATTAGAACACAGTCCATTGAACACTTATTGGTTTCCTGTATCTGTGCATGAATCATTAGAACACAGTCCATTGAACACTTATTGGTTTCCTGTATCTGTGCATGAATCATTAGAACACAGTCCATTGAACACTTATTGGTTTCCTGTATCTGTGCATGAATCATTAGAACACAGTCCATTGAACACTTATTGGTTTCCTGTATCTGTGCATGAATCATTAGAACACAGTCCATTGAACACTTATTGGTTTCCTGTATCTGTGCATGAATCATTAGAACACAGTCCATTGAACACTTATTGGTTTCCTGTATCTGTGCATGAATCATTAGAACACAGGCCATTGAACACTTATTGGTTTCCTGTATCTGTGCATGAATCATTAGAACACAGTCCATTGAACACTTATTGGTTTCCTGTATCTGTGCATGAATCATTAGAACACAGTCCATTGAACACTTATTGGTTTCCTGTATCTGTGCATGAATCATTAGAACACAGTCCATTGAACACTTATTGGTTTCCTGTATCTGTGCATGAATCATTAGAACACAGTCCATTGAACACTTATTGGTTTCCTGTATCTGTGCATGAATCATTAGAACACAGTCCATTGAACACTTATTGGTTTCCTGTATCTGTGCATGAATCATTAGAACACAGTCCATTGAACACTTATTGGTTTCCTGTATCTGTGCATGAATCATTAGAACACAGTCCATTGAACACTTATTGGTTTCCTGTATCTGTGCATGAATCATTAGAACACAGTCCATTGAACACTTATTGGTTTCCTGTATCTGTGCATGAATCATTAGAACACAGTCCATTGAACACTTATTGGTTTCCTGTATCTGTGCATGAATCATTAGAACACAGTCCATTGAACACTTATTGGTTTCCTGTATCTGTGCATGAATCATTAGAACACAGGCCATTGGACACTTATTGGTTTCCTGTATCTGTGCATGAATCATTAGAACACAGTCCATTGAACACTTATTGGTTTCCTGTATCTGTGCATGAATCATTAGAACACAGTCCATTGAACACTTATTGGTTTCCTGTATCTGTGCATGAATAATTAGAACACAGTCCATTGAACACTTATTGGTTTCCTGTATCTGTGCATGAATCATTAGAACACAGTCCATTGAACACTTATTGGTTTCCTGTATCTGTGCATGAATCATTAGAACACAGTCCATTGAACACTTATTGGTTTCCTGTATCTGTGCATGAATCATTAGAACACAGTCCATTGAACACTTATTGGTTTCCTGTATCTGTGCATGAATCATTAGAACACAGTCCATTGAACACTTATTGGTTTCCTGTATCTGTGCATGAATCATTAGAACACAGTCCATTGAACACTTATTGGTTTCCTGTATCTGTGCATGAATCATTAGAACACAGTCCATTGAACACTTATTGGTTTCCTGTATCTGTGCATGAATCATTAGAACACAGTCCATTGAACACTTATTGGTTTCCTGTATCTGTGCATTAATCATTAGAACACAGTCCATTGAACACTTATTGGTTTCCTGTATCTGTGCATGAATCATTAGAACACAGTCCATTGAACACTTATTGGTTTCCTGTATCTGTGCATGAATCATTAGAACACAGTCCATTGAACACTTATTGGTTTCCTGTATCTGTGCATGAATCATTAGAACACAGTCCATTGAACACTTATTGGTTTCCTGTATCTGTGCATGAATCATTAGAACACAGTCCATTGAACACTTATTGGTTTCCTGTATCTGTGCATGAATCCTTAGAACACAGTCCATTGAACACTTATTGGTTTCCTGTATCTGTGCATGAATCATTAGAACACAGTCCATTGAACACTTATTGGTTTCCTGTATCTGTGCATGAATCATTAGAACACAGTCCATTGAACACTTATTGGTTTCCTGTATCTGTGCATGAATCATTAGAACACAGTCCATTGAACACTTATTGGTTTCCTGTATCTGTGCATGAATCATTAGAACACAGTCCATTGAACACTTATTGGTTTCCTGTATCTGTGCATGAATCATTAGAACACAGTCCATTGAACAAAATAAGTCATCCCCAAGTGAGGGACATCAAGAAGACGAACCTCCAACACTCAAAAGCTTGTTCGGTACATGAAGGCTCATGACAGTCACGTCTGTTTGTTCCAGACCCTTACTGAACACCTCATTAAAGACAAGGCAGAGGACAAAGTCTACTTCTGGGGAAACCCTGACAAAAGAGGTACTGCTCCTCCTCTCCATGCCAGACGCAGGATGGAGGCTGCTTACTTCTATCCAATCCCGTCTGACCAACGCTCTACAACCAGCGGCTCATACGCTTCCAGTGCCAGTTTTGAATCCCAACGATAGACTGGGCCGACAGGGTAAGAAGAAACGACTACCGGAGGCAGAGGAGACCGTTCACACGGTCCCAGAAACCACGGGACTGAGTGTCTTTCATTTATCAAGCAAGATATTGATCCCTGCCCATGTCTCCTTGCTTAATAAAGGGTTATCTTTTGTGCCTACAACTCTGATTTCGATGTTAAGGTAGACATGTTAGTTTTTTAGAAACATCAGTTTGAGGGAATATTTTAGCTCCCCACATCGTGATATTTCAACTGAACATTTAGCTTGCTCACCTGTACATACTCCGAGTCCTTTTAGAAGTAAGAGTTATTTTGTACCTCCAGCCAATCGCAATCACTCTATTGAGACATATTGCAGACTCGTTGAAAAAGATGGTGTTCATCTCCTGAAGAACAAACATGAGTACATATCTTTCCATAATTTACCTAAGGATAAAAACAAGCTTTGCTTGATTTACAATCAGCTACGTCAGTCCTTACCCGCCCTGCTAATAAGGGTGGGTCGGTTGTATTCATGGACAGGACAGTTTATGTAAATGATCATAGACAACTGCTTGACAACACCTTCTACAAGAAACTCAGAAGTGACCCCACTGCCCAATTTCAGAACACTATCTTTACTGTCCTGGATGGGTATTTAAGTTATTTGCCGAAATTACACAAGAATGTTACAAAACCTCCAGGGCGTCCTATTGTAGCGGGCATTGATGCAGTAACGGCCCCTTTATCGACTTTTGCTGACTTTTTTATTAGACCACTCGCATAACAGCTCCCCTCCTTTGTGAAGGACACCAGCAGTCTGATCTCTATTATTGAATCTCTTGATCCTCTCCCTGAGAATACTTTGTTAGTTACTTTTGATGTTGAGTCGTTATACACGAATGTTCCTCACGAGGGCGGTATTGAAGCCATGGGACATTTTCTTCTGCAACGTGATTCTAATGAACTACCTTCCAGTGCATGTACAGTCGTGGTCAAACGTTTTGAGAATGACACAAGTATTGGTCTTCACAAAGTTCGCTGCTTCAGTGTTATGAGATAGTTTTGTCAGATGTAACTATGGTATACTGAATTACAAGCATTCCATGTGTGTCAAAGGCTCTTATTGACAATTACATTACGTTTATGCAAAGAGTCAATATTTGCATTGTTGACCCTTCTTTTTCAAGACCTCTGCAATCTGCCCTGGCATGCTGTCAATTAACTTCTGGGCCACATCCTGACTGATGGCAGCCCATTCTTGCATAATCAACGCTTGGAGTTTGTCAGAATTTGTGGGTTTTTGTTTGTCCACCTGCCTCTTGAGGATCGACCACAAGTTCTCAATGGGATTAAGGTCTGTGGAGTTTCCTGGCCATGGACCCAAAATGTTGATGTTTTGTTCCCAGAGCCACTTAGTTATCACTTTTGCCTTATGGCAAGGTGCTCCATCATGCTGGAAAAGGCATTGGTTGTCACCAAACTGTTCTTGGATGGTTGGGAGAAGTTGCTCTCGGAGGATGTGTTGATACCATTCTTTATTCATGGATGTGTTCTTAGGCAAAATTGTGAGTGAGCCCACTCCCTTGGCTGAGAAGCAACCCCACACATGAATGGTCTCAGGATGCTTTACTGTTGGCATGACACAGGACTGATGGTAGCGCTCACCTTGTCTTCTCCGGACAAGGTGTTTTCCAGATGCCCCAAACAATCAGAAAGGGGATTCATCAGAAAAAATTACTTTATCCGAGTCCTCAGCAGTCCAATCCCTGTACATTTTGCAGAAAATCAGTCTGTCCCTGGTGTTTTTCCTGGAGAGAAGTGGCTTCCTCGCTGCCCTTCTTGACACCAGGCCATCCTCCAAAAGTCTTCGCCTCACTGTGCGTGCAGATTCACTCACACCTGCCTGCTGCCATTCCTGAGCAAGCTCTGCACTGGTGGTGCCCCGATCAACTTTAGGAGACGGTCCTGGCGCTTGCTGGACTTTCTTGGGCGCCCTGACGCCTTCTTCACAACAATTGAACCTCTCTCCTTGATGTTCTTGATGATCCGATAAATGGTTGATTTAGGTGCAATCTTACTAGCAGCAATATCCTTGCCTGTGAAGCCCCTTTTGTGCAAAGCAATGATGACGGCACGTGTTTCCTCGCAGGTAACCATGGTTTCAAGCACCACCCTCCTTTTAAAGCTTCCAGTCTGTTATTCTGACTCAATCAGCATGACAGAGTGATCTCCAGCCTTGTCCTCGTCAACACTCTCACCTGTGTTAACGAGAGAATCACTGACATGATGGCAGCTGGTCCTTTTGTGGCAGGGCTGAAATACAGTGGAAATGTTTTTTGGGGATTAAGTTCATTTTCATGGCAAAGAGGGACTTTGCAATTCATTGCAATTCATCTGATCACTCTTCATGACATTCTGGAGTATATGCAAATTGCCATCATCAAAACTGAGGCAGCAGACTTTGTGAAAATTAGTATTTGTGTCATTCTCAAAACTTTTGACCACGACTGTATTAGTGGGATAGCCTCCCCGGCGAAGGACACATCGACGCGGCCTTCAAAATCAACCAAATGAAGGCACCTTAGAAGGCATGAAACATAACCATTAGAGGTGCACTTACCCAACATAACCATTAGAGGTGCACTTACCCAACATGCCCATTAGAGGGTAGCAAACATCAACAGAAGTGTCTGCTTTCTCCACCACACAGTGATCACAGTAAACAACGTTTCAGGTCTTTTGATATGGAGTCTCTCCCTACTGAAGTGCAGTTGGGGTATATTAACTACAGAGTCAGAGCATTTATCCCAAGACCAATGCAGTGTGATCACTGTAAATCTTTTGGTCATGTAGCAAGTGTTTGCAGAAGGGAGAATCCGAGATGTCCAAGTTGTGGAAAGGATCATATTATGTGTTATAAAAGTGATGAATATGTGACATGTTGCAATTGCACTGGGAACCATGAAGCCACATCTTCCGAATGCCCCACAAGGGTGAAAGAGAATGAGGTGGCCTAAGTCAGGGTTGTCCAGAGCATTTCAGATGCAGAAGCTGTTAAAAGGGTTCAGGGTTTGAATGTTGCACCAGAAGAGTCCATGGTAGTGGATAGACCTCCAATGCAGGATGCAGGGGTTGCCATTCACCAGCAGGATCCTGACATTTTAAACATTAGAAGGTTTGACTTGGTGGCATTTATAGCTATGGTAATTGATGGCACTGCCAAGGTGGAGAGAAGGTTCTGGAAGATAGAAATCATAGTGATTGCGGCGGAGCGGTTCCCGGGGCTGAAAGATTTCACAGCAAAGGAGTTACATGGAATATTGGCACAAGCCGTACCACCTTCTCAGGTCCTAGAGTCTGGAAAGGGAGATATGGAGAACTAAAAGAGGGAAGAAGTGGGAGTTTTGTTTGTTTTGACAATGTACTATTTATAAGCGTGGATTAAGTTAGTATCACTATTAGGTATGGATTCTGGCTTTTTCATTCTATATATATTATAAACCGTCCAGTTGGTGGCGGCAACATACCTTTTTGGGTGTAGTCCGCCATAAAACCCACAGGAGAAGAAGAAGAAGAAGAAGAAGAAGAAGAGACTTTCCCCGCATCGGATCAATGTTTCCATCACACGGAGAGAGTTACAGAGTAAGTATATTTTACAATGAATGAAATCTATTGTAATGTTTTTGCTACATCTGTGAAGTTGTAAGAATGGAAAAGCGAATTGAAAACATTATTAAACACTTCTATCTCTGGTGTCATCTACGTCTGATACACGGAGTATTGGTTTCAGCATCATCGGTAGCTGCCGCTAGAATCAGCCACCACTTGTCTGCATTTTCAATAATACTTTTACAATCGTAGCTATTTTAATGCATACTATCGCTTCAATTCGTGCTTTGTTGTATGGTATAAGACGTCTGTGAAGTTGTGATAAAGTTTGTGAAATCGTGTGTACGTGATCCAGGCTACAGTACAGTAACGTTAGCATGCTTTTATTCAACATGTATGTAGCAGTATCAGTCATGTAGTAGCTAATACATGTGTTATGTTTCTAGTGTAATTGTGTGATAATCGCGATATTTGCCTTGCAATTCAATCTACACATGCATATGGGTCTGCAGTGTTAGGTAGGCTATTCAATTCCCTTGACATTCTGCAAGCATGAATACTTTACAATAATGGAAGATATGCATTGTGTTAATCTTACTATTTGCCCATGTAGATCTGACATGTATTGAATGCTTGACATGCATGCTTTCCATAAATGCAGTGTGTACTTTGCAGAGATGAAAACCCTTCTATGATGACACTCCCTTCCTGTATCTGTCATAAAGGCCTATGCATTCTTTGTCCTATAGCTACATAACTAAATCTAGTAGCTGTCACTTACCATTCATGCTGCTGCTTGGCTGTAGATTTACTCTCATGGTGCTGAGAATGCGTAGTAATGTAGCTGTCAATTATGTATTATCTGTGTGTATTCTGTATGAACCTTTGGATGTACAGGTACCTCCAGCGCTCTCTCCTGCCTCACGTTCGGCCCCTGTCCCTGGTGATCTACCCCAGGCCCCCTTGTATCCACCCCAAGCTTCTGTCCTTGGTGGGGTGAAGACCAGAAGTGGGTGATGTCCTTCCTGCCTCCAAGACCAGAAGAGGGTGATGGCCTTCCTGCCTCCAAGACCAGAAGAGGGTGATGTCCTTCCTGCCTCCAAGACCAGAAGAGGGTGATGTCCTTCTTGCCTCCAAGACCAGAAGAGGGTGATGTCCTTCCTGCCTCCAAGACCAGAAGAGGATGATGTACTTCCTGCCTCCAAGACCAGAAGAGGGTGATGTCCTTCCTGCCTCCAAGGCCTGCCTTAGAAAGTGCTGGGGTGAGTTTTTCCATAATTAATGAGAAACTTAGAAATGCTAATTTTATATTTTCTTCTCTCATGGTCTATCAATGCCACTGGGTAAACATTATCTAACTAAATGATGACATTTTCTGTGATGATATCTGGGAGAAGATGAGTCCTGTCTGGTATAATTAGTGGTCAAGACTGGACCAGGAGGGTTGGGTTGGATAAACTCCTCTGTATGTGGCACAGATGTGACTATTTAGCATGTCTAACAATCAATCATCCCTATTGGCTGTGGGCTCCCCATTCCAAAGTAGAACCATAATTTTACTTGCAGAAATATTGTCCAGAAATGACCTAATTGGACAGAAAATGGCACTCCTCCCCACAGTCATGAGTTAATGCATAAAATGTTTCCCTGAAACAAAGGATTTCTGTAGTGTCATGAAATAAGACATTGATTCATAGTATATCATACGTCATACAAGCCAACATTCAAGGCAACACTTTATGTGAACAATTAGCAAATAAATATCCACACCGTTTAAATACCAAATAGAAAGGTAATTTTACATTAAGTAAAATTGTGTGACCTGCTTCAGCTCTTTAACATTTCTATGGTAGTTGAAGAAGTTACAAATGTTTTACTTTAGCAAAGCAGTCACTTTAAATATTCTACATGAAGGTAGGGTAGCCTGGGGAACAAAGTAACACAGGGTCAGTTGTAACCGCTAAACAACTCCAATTAGAAACCACTTAAAGCTCTTATGTATGGAGTGTGGAAGTCAGGCGCAGGACACCGAAGTTTAGTCCAACAAAGTTTACTGTGAAAACCACTGGGCAAAAATACAGTAAACGGCCTCAACAACAAAACCGAGGCGAGCAATACGCAAACCATGCATATAACAAATAAACAAGAAAACAAATCCAAAACACGCAGCACTACGGACAGGCGGAAAACAAAACACAACCTAACCAATACAACACAGGCAACTTATAGAACACGTAATCAGACACAAACGGACACAGGTGTGACAGACAGACAAAAGCAATCACACATAGAAACATTCAACGGTGGCAGCTAGTACTCCGGGGACGACGAACGCCGAAGCCTGCCCGAACCAGGAGGAGGAGCAGCCTCGGCAGAATCCGTGACATTATTCAAGGTGCTAATGCTTGGTTAGTGTCTCTACATGCCCAAGAGGTTTTGTTTAAATCCATTCATTACTTTTAGTTTTATTGAATAAAAAAAAATGGTTTTGAGGCCCTAAAGTAAATATATATATATATTTTAAATTGTTAACCTGTGTAGCATTCACCTACATTCGCCAATTGTAACATTAAATTAATTAATTAACCACTTGGTTGAATTGTAAACAACTGGTATATCCTAGGAACATACTTGGTGTGTAATCGTAGCCGAGATATGCATGTTGTTTGCATAAAAATATTATTAATCTATCTCAAATAATATTTTCATTATAAACTAAAGCCTAAAAGTGTTACTTTGTTCCCCAGTCTCCCCTACTCTTACTGAGAAAAGGCCTCCTCAACTGAAGAATCTACAGCTGCTGAGGTGTTAATCAGTCCAGTGCTGCTCTGACCACAGTGTTGTTAGGAAGCACATTTTCTAACACTACATACACAGCCTTGTCAACTCTAACTGTGAACTACTTCTATTACTGGAAATAAACTCAGCAGTGGTCAGACCACAGAATACACCAACATAAACAACACCAGTAAATTAAACATCCATTATATGCCATCTTCTGGTTTCCAGTAAGTGTGTTAGAGGCAAAATCATAGGTGGAAAGTTGATTGACAATTGATTGCATTCAGTTGTACACATCTTCCTCCGTTTCATTCAGTTGTATACATCTTCCTCCATTTCATTCAGTTGTACACATCTTCCTCCATTTCATTCAGTTGTATACATCTTCCTCCATTTCATTCAGTTGTAAACATCTTCCTCCATTTCATTAAGATGTACACATCTTCCTCCATTTCATTCAGTTGTAAACATCTTCCTCCATTGCATTCAGTTGTAAACATCTTCCTCCATTTCATTCAGTTGTAAACATCTTCCTCCATTTCATTTAGTTGTATACATCTTCCTCCATTTCATTCAGTTGTAAACATCTTCCTCCATTTCATTCAGTTGTATTAATCTTCCTCCATTTCATTCAGTTGTAAACATCTTCCTCCATTTCATTCAGTTGTAAACATCTTCCTCCATTTCATTCAGTTGTAAACATCTTCCTCCATTTCATTCAGTTGTAAACATCTTCCTCCATTTCATTCAGTTGTAAACATCTTCCTCCATTTCATTCAGTTGTAAACATCTTCCTCCATTTCATTCAGTTGTAAACATCTTCCTCCATTTCATTCAGTTGTATTAATCTTCCTCCATTTCATTCAGTTGTATTAATCTTCCTCCATTTCATTTAATACCAGTCAAAAGTTTGGACACACCTATTAATTCCAGGGTTTTTCTTTATTTTTTACTGTTTTCTAAATTGTAGAATAATAGTGAAGACATCAAAACTATGAAATAACACATATGGAATCATGTAGTAACCCAAAAAGTGTTAAGCAAATCAAAATATATTTTATATTTGAGATACTTCGAAGTAGCCACCTTTGCCTTGGTGACAGCTTTGCACACTCTTGGCATTCTCTCAACCAGCTTCATGAGGTAGTCACCTGGAATGCATTTCAATTAACAGGTGTGCCTTGTTTATTTGTGGAATTTCTTTCCTCCTTAATGCGTTTGAGCCAATCAGTTGTGTTGTGACAAGGTGGGGGGTGGTATACAGAAGATAGCCCTATTTGGTAAAATACCAAGTCCATATTCTGTCAAGAACAGCTCAAATAAGCAAAGAGAAACCACAGTCCATCTTCCGTCAATCCGAAAACGTTGAACGTTTCTTCAAGTGCAGTCGCAAAAACCATCAAGCGCTATGATGAAACTGGCTCTCATGAGGACCAGCACTGGAAAGGAAGACCCAGAGTTACCTCTGCTGCAGAGGATAAGTTCATTAGAGTTAACTGCACCTCATATTGCAGACCAAATAAATTATTCATAGAGTTCAAGTAACAGACACATCTCAACATCAACTGTTCAGAGGAGACTGTGTGAATCAGGCCTTCATGGTCTAATTGCTGCAAAGAAACCACTACTAAAGGACACCACTAAGAAGAAGAGATCTGCTTGGGCCAAGAAACACGAGCAATGGACATTAGACCGGTGGAAATATGTCCTTTGGTCTGATGAGTTCAAATTCGTTCCAACCGCTGTGTCTTTGTGAGACGCAGAGTAGGTGAACGGATGATCTCCGCATGTGTGGTTCCAACCGTGAAGCATGGAGGAGGAGGTGTTATGGTGTGGGGGTGCTTTGCTGGTGACACGGTCTGTGATTTGTTTAGAATTCAAGGCACACTTAACCAGCATGGCTACCACAGCATTCTGCAGCGATACGCCATCCCATCTGGTTTGGGCTTAGTGGGACTATCATATACTATCATATACTACAAGGAGAACAATTGAAGGGCTACTCCGTAGCAATGCAAATATCACGGTACAGCTATATGGACACTCAATCATTACGCTATTTTTTATTGGTAAATTTACAAACATATATAATGATAAATAGACTTGAAACTTGTATCTCATTATGGTGTATGGTGAAATAAGTATAGCCAGTTATAATTGTAATGGCTTAGCTGATAATAACAAAAGAAGAACAATATTTACATGGCTCAAAGAGAAGGAATATAATATCTATTGTATACAGGAAACTCATTCAACAATTCGAGATGAAGTAGCGTGGAAAAAAGAATGGGGGAAATATACTTCTCCCATGGGCAAAGAAATTCAAAAGGGGTGATGATATTAATTAATAGTAATTTCGATCCAAATGTGCAAATTGTACAAATAGATACACAAGGTAGATGGATTATTTTAAATATGTTATTGGACCATAAACAGATATGGCTCATTAACCTTTACGGACCAAATAATGATGATCCACAATTCTTTGACAATATATATAATAAATTATCAAGCCTGCAAGCAACTCAAGACAATATTATTATGGTGGGGGATTATAATACTGTTTTAAATAGCTCAATGGACCGTAAAGGAAATCACACCACAAACAATCACCCACATGCTCTTAAGGAAATTGTGAATGTCATGGATACATTAGAACTAGTAGATATATGGAGGCTTAAATATACTGATCTAGTGAGATATACATGGCGGAGACTGAATCAAGCTAGTCGTCTTGACTTCTTTCTTATCTCATTCTCGTTGGCACCAAAAGTAAAAAAAGTGTTGATAGGGGACAGAATGCGGTCAGACCATCATGTAATAGGCATATATATTACTCTTACTGAATTTCCACGTGGCGAGGATATTGGAAATTTAATCAAAGCCTATTGGATGATAATTTATTTATAATTAGAACAAAGGAATTTATAACTGATTTTTTCCAACATAACATAGGTACAGCGAATCCCCTTATTGTATGGGACACCTTTAAATGTGCCTTTAGAGGCCATGCAATTCAGTACTCATCTCGAAAACAAAAGCAATTTAGGTCAAAAGAGTTTATACTAAGAAAGGAAATAGAAAGTCTAACAGAACAGATAGATGGCAATAAAAACTGTAACATAGAGGCTCAGAATAAATTAGAGGAAAAACAAAAAGAAATGGAGAAACTTATTCAAGAAAGATCAAGTGTAACATATTATAAAAATAAAGCAAACTGGATGGAATATGGGGAAAAATGCACAAAATTCTTTTTTAATCTTCAACATAGGAATGCTACCAAAAAGAACTTAATGAAACTGGTTACAATTGACGGAGTCACCCATGATTCACCAAATGACATTTTGAAGGAAGAAACAAAGTACTTTAAGCATATGTTTTCTTTTCAGTCGCCTCCATCTCCTCTAACTGAAGCTAATTGTAGAGATTTTTTTTCTATTGATAATGTCAAATTAACAGCCACACAGAAAGACTCATGTGAAGGTGAAATTACAGAGGAGGAACTTCTGGATGCAATTAAAGACTTTAAGTCTGGGAAAACTCCAGGGTTGGATGGCATACCAGTCGAGGTATACCAAACCTTTTTGATATACTAAGAGGACCGTTATTAGCATGTTTTAACCACTCCTATGTAAATGGTAGATTATCTGACACTCAAGAAGAAGGACTGATCTCATTATTACTGAAACAGGATACAAGTGGAAAATATAAAGATCCAGTCCATTTACAAAATTGGAGGCC
The DNA here is from genome assembly GCF_020615455.1 of Coregonus clupeaformis. Lineage (NCBI taxonomy): Eukaryota > Metazoa > Chordata > Actinopteri > Salmoniformes > Salmonidae > Coregonus > Coregonus clupeaformis. Next base: position 5,590,611 of record NC_059230.1, read on the forward strand.
CCTTACACTTCAGTGTTGTGATGCAAAAATCCTAGCAAAATGTATAGCGCATAGAATTAAAAAGGTATTGCCGGATATTATTCATTCTAATCAGACAGGTTTTTTACATGGAAGATACATTGGAGATAATATAAGGCAAGTATTGGAAACATTAGAACACTATGGAAAATATGGGAAACCAGGCCTGCTATTCATAGCAGACTTTGAAAAGGCATTTGATAAAGTTCGACTGGGGTTTATATATAAATGCCTGGAGCATTTCAATTTTGGAGAATCTCTTATAAAATGGGTCAAAATCATGTATAGTAACCCTAGGTGTAAAATAGTAAATAATGGCTATTTCTCTGAAAGTTTTAAACTGTCAAGAGGAGTGAAACAAGGTTGTCCACTATCGGCATATCTATTTATTGTGGCCATCGAGATGTTAGCGATTAAAATCAGATCTAATAATAATATCAGAGGATTAGAAATAAAGACCTTAAAAACAAAGGTGTCATTGTACGCTGATGATTCATGTTTTTTTTTAAATCCACAACTAGAATCCCTCCACAGCCTCATAGAGGATCTAGATACATTTTCTAACCTCTCTGGATTACAACCAAATTATGACAAATGTACTATATTACGTATTGGATCACTAAAAAATACAATTTTTACATTACCATGTAGTTTACCAATAAAATGGTCTGATGGTGATGTGGATATACTCGGAATACATATCCCAAAGGAAATAAATGATCTCACTTCAATAAATTTTAATAGAAAATTAGCAAAAATAGATAAGATCTTACTACCATGGAAAGGAAAATACCTGTCAATTTGTGGAAAAATCACCCTGATTAACTCATTAGTATTATCACAGTTTACCTATTTGCTTATGGTCTTGCCTACGCCTAGCGAACAGTTTTTTAAATTATATGAGAAAAAAATATTCAATTTTATTTGGAACGGCAAGCCAGACAAAATTAAAAGAGCATATTTATATAATGAATATGAATTCGGAGGACAGAAATTATTAAATATTAAAGCATTAGACCTATCACTAAAAGCTTCAGTCTTACAAAAGTTATACTTAAATCCGAACTGGTTCTCAAGCAAATTAGTAAGATTGTCTCACCCAATGTTCAAGAAAGGCCTTTTTCCCTTTATTCAGATTACAACCTCACACTTTCAGTTATTTGAAAAGGAAATAATCTCCCAAATGTCACTATTTCTAAAACAAGCCATAGAAAGTTGGTTGCAATTTCAATTTAATCCTCCAGAAACGACAGAACAAATAATGCAACAAATATTGTGGTTAAATTCAAATATACTAATTGACAAAAAACCTTTATTTTTTGACAGAATGTTTAAAAAAGGTATAATCTTTGTAAATGATATCATCGGTAGGACTGGTGGAGTTATGACGCACATGCAGCTAACAAAAACATATGGAAATGTCTGCTCTACCCAAAATTACAACCAAATAATGGCAGCTTTACCGCAAAAATGGAAGAGGAAAGTGGAAGGGGGAGAAAGTAAGGAACTTGTCTGTCGGCCTTGCATTAAAGAACATAATTGGTTAAGGAAAACTGTGATAAATAAAAAAATATCAGTTTCACTTAAGGACCAAAGGATTGACAGCCGTCCCATATAGATTGCAAAATAGTTGGGAAGAGATCTTTGATGTACCGATCCCATGGCATAGTGTTTATGAACTGACACGCAAAACGACACCGGATTCAAAAATTAGAATCTTTCAATTTAAATTATTATATAAAATCCTTGCTACCAATAGAATGTTATTTATATGGGGGATACAATCTTCCCAGCTCTGCAGATTTTGCTGTGAAGAGACGGAATCATTGGACCATTTGTTTTGGTTCTGTCCATTTGTAGCTTGTTTTTGGACACTGGTCCAGGAATGGCTAAAGGATTGCAATATTTACCTGGAACTAACCTTGCAGATAGCATTACTGGGTGATCTGAAAAGCCATAGTCAATCAATCAATAATATAATAATACTTTTAGCAAAGCTGTTTATTTTTAACTCTCAATCTGTAGAAGCAATGAGAATAGAAAGGTTCAGAAATTTTGTAAAACATCACAGTACGGTTGAAATATATATGGCAAATAGAAATCCGATATGGATGGTGTTAAGAGATAGATGGGAGGTATTGAATAGAGTTGAAGGATGGGACTAATAACAAATAACAACAAATAATAACAAAGATAGCTAATAATGTAAAGCATACTGTGTCCATAATAAGTATATAGGCTGTATGTTGGGAGCTTTTGGGAAAGAGCACAGTTAGAAAGATATGGCATATAGAAGCAAACCGGATGGACATCATGAAAACGATCGGAGAGGTTGAGAGTAGAAGTAGTTCAGGAGCAAAAAATAAATAAATAATAATAATAATAATAATAATGATATGTATGTATGTATGTATGTATATGTATATATATATGTATATATATAATAGAATTATTGTAAAATTAACTGTGTCCATAAGGTGTAGATAGTAAGTATAGACCGGAAGTAGAGGCCTGGGAATTGTTGTTCACTAATTTACTCCAAGTAGGGAAAGGATGGTGGGGTTGAAAAGTAATAAAGGGGAGTATATATATAAAAAAATATATATATATAAAAAAAAAAAAAAAAAAAAAAACATGGGGGATTGGAAGTGATGCAGACAATTACATTGATAGAAGATACAATCTATCTGCAATATTAAGCTGATCCATTCCCCCAAAAAAAAAAAAAAAAAAAAAAAAGAAACCACTACTAAAGGACACCACTAAGAAGAAGAGATCTGCTTGGGCCAAGAAACACGAGCAATGGACATTAGACCGGTGGAAATATGTCCTTTGGTCTGATGAGTTCAAATTGTTCCAACCGCTGTGTCTTTGTGAGACGCAGAGTAGGTGAACGGATGATCTCCGCATGTGTGGTTCCAACCGTGAAGCATGGAGGAGGAGGTGTTATGGTGTGGGGGTGCTTTGCTGGTGACACGGTCTGTGATTTGTTTAGAATTCAAGGCACACTTAACCAGCATGGCTACCACAGCATTCTGCAGCGATACGCCATCCCATCTGGTTTGGGCTTAGTGGGACTATCATATGTTTTTCAACAGTACAATGACCCAAAACACACCTCCAGGCTGTGTAAGGGCTATTTGCATGGCTTATTAGGTGTTTTACGTTGTATACAGGATATTTTTGCAGAATTCTGCATGCAGAGTCTCAATTTTCTGTTTGTCCCATTTTGCGAATTCTTGGTTGGTGAGTGGACCCCAGACCTCACAACCATAAAGGGCAATGGGTTCTATAACTGATTCAAGTATTTTTAGGCAGATCCTAATTGGTATGTCGAATTTTATGTTCCTTTTGATGGCATAGAAGGCCCTTCTTGCCTTGTCTCTCAGATTGTTCACAGCTTTGTGGAAGTTACCTGTGGCGCTGATGTCTAGGCCGAGGTATGTATAGTTTTTTGTGTGCTCTAGGGCAACAGTGTCTAGATGGAATTTATTTTTGTGGTCCTGACAACTGGACCTTTTTGTGTGTTGCTCTCACTGGGCACTGCTCCAGTCACCACATAGGCCTTTATCTTCCCGTTGTTATCAAGACAGTCCTTCTGAAGCGTTGTTCTGACATAATCCTCCATTTTGTTCCAGCTGCCCCCGTTGAAGGACACCACCTGGGGAACGATGTTGGTCAGGGTAAAGGTGGACTTCTGAGTTTCAAGGTCATGAGCATGTGAACTTGGAAAGAGTTGACCTCTGTTCACCCCTTTTTCTTTTATTGAGTCCTTATAGTCGTTGTTCCCAGCCTGGTATGGATGATCCACCACCATTTCAGGGTTTTTGTTCTCCCTGTTGAGCTGCAGGAAACAACAATCATACATTGTTGGGGGGGGTTACGATCCACAATCAATCAAGTCTCTATACCCTCTATAGTGGTAGTTCTATATTCTGTTAACATTACTGCTATATATCACAGACAGTTAACAAATACAAATGTTATGTTATATGACAAAACATTAAGCCTACCTGGGGCTCGATCATCCAGGGTGGATCTAGTCTTTTGCCCGTAGGAGGACCAGTGAAGATGTAGGCTGAGAACACAGGGATCTTGTTGGTCGTGTCGTAGAGAGTTGCAAACCTGTAGCTGTTCTTGTACTTCTGGCAAATCGGTTTGTAGCGGTCCGGGTCCTTGACTGTCCCACCAACCAAAATACCCGGGAGACTTGGAGTTGTCCCATCCAGGAAGAAATCACTGCACTCTTTAACTTCGCTGAACTTCCCCACTACATGAGAGAGAGAAGGAGGAAGGAGAGAGAGGAGGAGGAGAGTAGAGAGATAATTCAATACCTCCATCATCACCTGAAGACTGGACACCACAGAGACAAAGATGAAGTTACAGAGACCAGTTGGTAGACTGGAGACTGCTGAGCTGAGACAAGACAGACTGCTTTAAATAGGTTTTCAGAGACCAGTTGGTAGACTGGAGACTGCTGAGCTGAGACAAGACAGACTGCTTTAAATAGGTTTTCAGAGACCAGTTGGTAGACTGGAGCCTGCTGAGCTGAGACAAGACAGACTGCTTTAAATAGGTTTTCAGAGACTCCTCCTTCAGACGTCAAGACAGATAGGGTTGATTTGCATAAACTCCTCTGTATGGTTACATGGAAACTGCTGTAACAAATAAAAAATGTGACTCAACTTCTGTAGATTCTAACACGTATGGACCCAATTATGCAAGATTTTAGTTCTGGGTTAACAAGATTAGACTGCTCTAAAAAGTGACTGCATCCACACTTTGGTTTTGGTAGAAAAACATTCCTTTACTCAGCATAGCGTGGGTCAGAAGTTACGCATCACACTATTACAACAGTGGGACGGTTTTGGAATTACGGTTGCTGAGTTCACATTCATTAATATCCCACAAGGCTTAGCGCCTCTGACTCAGCAACTCAAAGAAGTAGCACTTGTATTTCCCTTGACCAGCAAGTCAAAATATTTAGTATGATGTCTCATAAAGGCCTCACATTCATTACAGATATCTATACAACTGAATGAAATGGAGGAAGATGAATACAACTGAATGAAATGGAGGAAGATGAATACAACTGAATTAAATGGAGGAAGATGTTTACAATTGAATGAAATGGAGGAAGATGTGTACAACTGAATGAAATGGAGGAAGATGTATACAACTTAATTAAATGGAGGAAGATGTTTACAATTGAATGAAATGGAGGAAGATGTTTACAATTGAATGAAATGGAGGAAGATGTATACATCTGAATGAAATGGAGGAAGATGTATACATCTGAATGAAACGGAGGAAGATGTATACAACTGAATGAAATGGAGGAAGATGTGTACAACTGAATGAAACGGAGGAAGATGTATACAACTGAATGCAATCAAATGTCAATCAACTTTCCACCTATGATTTTGCCTCTAACACACTAACTGGAAAACAAAAGATGGCATATAATGGATGTTTAATTTACTGGTGTTGTTTATGTTGGTGTATTCTGTGGTCTGACCACGGCTGAGTTTATTTCCAGTAACGGAAGTAGTTCACAGTTAGAGTTGACAAGGCTGTGTATGTAGTGTTAGAAAATGTGTTTCCTACCAACACTGTGGTCAGAGCAGCACTGGGCTGATTAACACCTCAGCAGCTGTAGATTCTTCAGTTGAGGAGGCCTTTTCTCAGTAAGAGTAGGGGAGACTGGGGAACAAAGTAACACTTTTAGGCTTTTGCTTATTATGACAATATGATTTAAGTTAAATGTTACAATTGACCCAGTAGGCGAATGTTACACAGCTCAATACTTTTTTTTAAAGGAGAGGCGGCAAGTATATTTACTTTAGGGCCTCAAACCCCTTTTTTTGTCCATAAAACTAAAAGTAATTAATGGATTTAAACAAAACCTCTTGGGCATGTAGAGATACTAACCAAGCATTAGCACCTTGAATAAGAGCTTTTAGTGGTTTCTAATTGGAGTTATTTAGCGGTTACAACTGACCCTGTGTTACTATGTTCCCCAGGCTACCCTACCTTCATGTAGAATATTTAAAGTGACTGATTTGCTAAAGTAAAACATTTGTAACTTCTTCAACTACCATAACAATGTTAAAGAGCTGAAGCAGGTCACACAATTTTACTTCATGTAAAATTACCTTTCTAGTTGTAATTTAAAAAGGTGTGGATATTTATTTGTTAATTGTTCACATAAAGTGTTGCCTTGAATGTTGGCTTGTATGACGTATGATATACTATGAATCAATGTCTTATTTCATGAAAATACAGAAATCCTTTATTTCAGGGAAACATTATATGCATTAACTCATGAGTGTGGGGAGGAATGCCATTTTCTGTCCAATGAGGTCATTTCTGGACAATATTTCTGCAAGTAAAATTATGGTTCTACTTTGGAATGGGGAGCCCACAGCCAATAGGGATGATTGATTGTTAGACATGCTAAATAGTCACATCTGTGCCACATACAGAGGAGTTTATCCAACCCAACCCTCCTGGTCCAGTCTTGACCACTAATTATACCAGACAGGACTCATCTTCTCCCAGATATCATCACAGAAAATATCATCATTTAGTTAGATAATGTTTACCCAGTGGCATTGATAGACCATGAGAGAAGAAAATATAAAATTAGCATTTCTAAGCTTCTCATTAATTATGGAAAAACTCACCCCAGCACTTTCTGAGGCAGGCCTTGGAGGCAGGAAGGACATCACCCTCTTCTGGTCTTGGAGGCAGGAAGGACATCACCCTCTTCTGGTCTTGGAGGCAGGAAGGACATCACCCTCTTCTGGTCTTGGAGGCAGGAAGGACATCACCCTCTTCTGGTCTTGGAGGCAGGAAGGACATCACCCTCTTCTGGTCTTGGAGGCAGGAAGGACATCACCCTCTTCTGGTCTTGGAGGCAGGAAGGTCATCACCCTCTTCTGGTCTTCACCCCACAAGGGCAAGGACAGTGATGAACTGTGAGCTCTGTAGGCGGCTCCTGGTTGGGTACTGTGGTAGTATAAATACACATATCAGAGGGTTGGGTACTGTGGTAGTATAAATACACATATCAGAGGGTTGGGTACTGTGGTAGTATAAATACACATATCAGAGGGTTGGGTACTGTGGTAGTATAAATACACATATCAGAGGGTTGGGTACTGTGGTAGTATAAATACACATATCAGAGGGTTGGGTACTGTGGTAATATAAATACACATATCAGAGGGTTGGGTACTGTGGTAGTATAAATACACATATCAGAGGGTTGGGTACTGTGGTAGTATAAATACACATATCAGAGGGTTGGGTACTGTGGTAGTATAAATACACATATCAGAGGGTTGGGTACTGTGGTAGTATAAATACACATATCAGAGGGTTGGGTACTGTGGTAGTATAAATACACATATCAGAGGGTTGGGTACTGTGGTAGTATAAATACACATATCAGAGGGTTGGGTACTGTGGTAGTATAAATACACATATCAGAGGGTTGGGTACTGTGGTAGTATAAATACACATATCAGAGGGTTGGGTACTGTGGTAGTATAAATACACATATCAGAGGGTTGGGTACTGTGGTAGTATAAATACACATATCAGAGGGTTGGGTACTGTGGTAGTATAAACACACATATCAGAGGGTTGGGTACTGTGGTAGTATAAATACACATATCAGAGGGTTGGGTACTGTGGTAGTATAAATACACATATCAGAGGGTTGGGTACTGTGGTAGTATAAATACACATATCAGAGGGTTGGGTACTGTGGTAGTATAAATACACATATCAGAGGGTTGGGTACTGTGGTAGTATAAACACACATATCAGAGGGTTGGATACTGTGGTAGTATAAATACACATATCAGAGGGTTGGGTACTGTGGTAATATAAATACACATATCAGAGGGTTGGGTACTGTGGTAGTATAAATACACATATCAGAGGGTTGGGTACTGTGGTAGTATAAATACACATATCTGAGGGTTGGGTACTGTGGTAGTATAAATACACATATCAGAGGGTTGGGTACTGTGGTAGTATAAATACACATATCAGAGGGTTGGGTACTGTGGTAGTATAAATACACATATCAGAGGGTTGGGTACTGTGGTAGTATAAATACACATATCAGAGGGTTGGGTACTGTGGTAGTATAAATACACATATCAGAGGGTTGGGTACTATGGTAGTATAAATACACATATCAGAGGGTTGGGTACTGTGGTAGTATAAATACACATATCAGAGGGTTGGGTACTGTGGTAGTATAAATACACATATCAGAGGGTTGGGTACTGTGGTAGTATAAATACACATATCAGAGGGTTGGGTACTGTGGTAGTATATATACACATATCAGAGGGTTGGGTACTGTGGTAGTATAAATACACATATCAGAGGGTTGGGTACTGTGGTAGTATAAATACACATATCAGAGGGTTGGGTACTATGGTAGTATAAATACACATATCAGAGGGTTGGGTACTGTGGTAGTATAAACACATATCAGAGGGTTGGGTACTGTGGTAGTATAAATACACATATCAGAGGGTTGGGTACTGTGGTAGTATAAATACACATATCAGAGGGTTGGGTACTATGGTAGTATAAATACACATATCAGAGGGTTGGGTACTGTGGTAGTATATATACACATATCAGAGGGTTGGGTACTGTGGTAGTATAAATACACATTTCTGTTGTATATTAATGAATATAAGTAAAACATTCTAACCAACAGTTAAAGCTTCATCTGGAGAACTTGGCTATCGGCTGGGCAGGCAAATGACGGGAAAGGAGGGGCAGGGGGAAAAAAATCTTAAAATTAACAAAAATTCCTAATAAAATGTTTTGTTTGTGATATTGAATTTCTAACACTTATGTTAAAAAAACATATTTAGGAAAAGTCAAGGAAGGGGGCAGGGGGTCAGGGAAATTACTTTCACAATGGCAGAGTTAGGGCCTAATTTAAATTCCTCAAAAACGGCTGTGATTGTTCTTGTTAAAAGGCCTGGAGGTCTGATCACCATACAGTCCCAGGGAGGAGGCCTGATCACCATACAGTCCCAGGGAGGAGGCCTGATCACCATACAGTCCCAGGGAGGAGGCCTGATCACCATACAGTCCCAGGGAGGAGGTCTGATCACCATACAGTCCCAGGGAGGAGGCCTGATCACCATACAGTCCCAGGGAGGAGGCCTGATCACCATACAGTCCCAGGGAGGAGGCCTGATAACCATACAGTCTCAGGGAGGAGGTCTGATCACCATACAGTCCCAGGGAGGAGGTCTGATCACCATACAGTCCCAGTGAGGAGGCCTGATCACCATACAGTCCCAGGGAGGAGGCCTGATCACCATACAGTCCCAGGGAGGAGGCCTGATCACCATACAGTCTCAGGGAGGAGGTCTGATCACCATACAGTCCCAGGGAGGAGGCCTGATCACCATACAGTCCCAGGGGAGGAGGCCTGATCACCATACAGTCCCAGGGAGGAGGCCTGATCACCATACAGTCCCAGGGAGGAGGCCTGATCACCATACAGTCCCAGGGAGGAGGCCTGATCACCATACAGTCCCAGGGAGGAGGCCTGATCACCATACAGTCCCAGGGAGGAGGCCTACAGTAGGTGTGTGTCCCATTTGATTTGTCACAGCAGTTCCAATTCATATTCCCTTTCCCTAAGAATTGTATTTCCTGAGAATAATATTTCAAAGTTCATTTCAGTTACTGATCAAGCTATTGACTCTTGAAGAATACAGCTGTTCCATAACCATGTCTCCATCCCTCTCTCCCTTGTCTGTCTCCCCTCCCCATTCTCTCTCTCTCCTCCCCCTTCGCTCTTTCACTCTTCCCCCCTTCTCAATCCTCTCTCTCCCCACTCTCCCTTTTTACTCCTTCATTACTGATTGAGGTAGAAATGTTACATGTATGATTTACAGGTAGAAAGGTTACACGTATGATTTCCAGGTATAAATATTACATGTATAACATTTAAATGCTTCCAGTGCTTCAGTCTTTTAACTATTTTCACACATGGCTTTGTTTGGCGGCAACTTTACTGGGCCTTTAAAGGTAGTAACTAATTAAACATCTTGAAACTTTACTGGGCCTTTAAAAGTAGTAACTAATTAGACATCTTGAAACTTTACTGGGCCTTTAAAAGGTAGTAACTCTTTAATTGTAATGGGACAGTTCAGCAAAATAATGTATTCAGATTTGTTTCCTTAACTCGTATCTTTTGCGAGGGTGGAGACTTCGCTAACCGGAACTCCCAGTTTCTAACACGTATTGACCCAGAACTTAATTATGCACGATTTTAGTTCTGGGTTAACAAGATTAGACTGCTCTAAAAAGTGACTGCATCCACACTTTGGTTTTGGTAGAAAAACATTCCTTTACTCAGCATAGCGTGGGTCAGAAGTTACGCATCACACTATTACAACAGTGGGACGGTTTTGGAATTACGGTTGCTGAGTTCACATTCATTAATATCCCACAAGGCTTAGCGCCTCTGACTCAGCAACTCAAAGAAGTAGCACTTGCATTTCCCTTGACCAGCAAGTCAAAATATTTAGTATGATGTCTCATAAAGGCCTCACATTCATTACAGATATCTATACAACTGAATGAAATGGAGGAAGATGTTTACAACTGAATGAAATGGAGGAAGATGTTTACAACTGAATGAAATGGAGGAAGCAATCAAATGTCAATCAACTTTCCACCTATGATTTTGACTCTAACACACTAACTGGAAACCAGAAGATGCCATATAATGGATGTTTAATTTACTGGTGTTGTTTAGGTTGGTGTATTCTGTGGTCTGAACACTGCTGAGTTTATTTCCAGTAATAGAAGTAGTTCACAGTTAGAGTTGACAAGGCTGTGTATGTAGTGTTAGAAAATGTGCTTCCTAACAACACTGTGGTCAGAGCAGCACTGGACTGATTAACACCTCAGCAGCTGTAGATTCTCCAGTTGAGGAGGCCTTTCCTCAGTAAGAGTAGGGGAGACTGGGGAACAAAGTAACACTTTTAGGCTTTTGCTTATTATGAAAATGTTATTTAAGTTATTTTTATGCAAAAACATACATATATCGGCACCATTACATATGTGTAACAAATGTATATCGTACTCTCCTTTGCGTTGTGTTTTCTCCTAATAAATCACATCAGCCAGTGGTCCCAGTTGAGCATCATTTATTTCTGTTGTTAAATGGGAAACAGCACGTTAGTTGTGCAGAGCTTAACGATATTGATGGCTGTCGATGGCAAAATCCCTTGCATCACATTTTCATACTGGGCGAACAAAATACAAAAATACAATACAAAATATAACTTGTGTAAATACCTGCTGTTAAATGGGAAACAGCACGTCTAAATCTGTAACATGAAGGCAACTGTGTAGCAGTGGGCTCACGTGACCATTACGTCGGTGTATGCTAGCTAACACGCTTATCTACAACAATCATATGCCAAAGCACATCCCAGAAAGCCCCTCAATCCCTAACAGGTACCATATACCCACACATGTATGAATCAGTAACGTACAGCAACCTTGTACACATTGTAATATATTAAACAGTATTCAGAACATGACCCCTTGCATCACATTATCATACTGGGAAGACCTGACGTTCGCGATCTCCCCCTAGCTGCAAGCGGGACCAATCACAACACGCCTTATTGTCATCAGAGTTGAACCAACCAATAAGAATGCTTGAACATTAAATACACATTTCTTTAGAGGCAAGTGGAAACATAACCAACCCTGTTACGTATGTTCCTAGGATATACCAGTCGTTTACAATTCAACCAAAAGTGGCGGACATTAAATGTTACAGGTCAATCATTTAAAAAAAAGGAGAGGCGGCAAGTATATTTACTTTAGGGCCTCAAACCCCTTTTTTTGTCCATAAAACTAAAAGTAATTAATGGATTTAAACAAAACCTCTTGGGCATGTAGAGACACTAACCAAGCATTAGCACCTTGAATAAGAGCTTTAAGTGGTTTCTAATTTGAGTTATTTAGCGGTTACAACTGACCCTGTGTTACGTTGTTCCCCAGGCTACCCTACCTTCATGTAGAATATTTAAAGTGACTGATTTGCTAAAGTAAAACATTTGTAACTTCTTCAACTACCATAACAATTGTATAGAACTGAAGCAGGTCACACAATATTACTTCATGTAAAATTACCTTTCTATTTGGTATTTAAAGGTGTGGACATTTATTTGCTAATTGTTTACATAAAGTGTTGCCTTGAATGTTGGCTTGTATGACGTATGATATACTATGAATCTGTCTTATTTCATGAAACTACAGAAATCCTTTGTTTCAGGGAAACATTATATGTGTTTACTCATGAGTGTGGGGAGGAGTGCCCCTTTCTGTCCAATGAGGTCATTTCTGGACAATATTTCTGAAAGTAAAATTACAGTTCTACTTTGGAATGGGGAGCCCACAGCCAATAGGGATGATTGATTGTTAGACATGCTAAATAGTCACATCTGTGCCACATACAGAGGAGTTTATCCAACCCAACCCTCCTGGTCCAGTCTTGACCACTAATTATACCAGACAGGACGCATCTTCTCCCAGATATCATCACAGAAAATATCATCATTTAGTTAGATAATGTTTACCCAGTGGCATTGATAGACCATGAGAGAAGAAAATATAAAATTAGCATTTCTAAGCTTCTCATTAATTATGGAAAAACTCACCCCAGCACTTTCTGAGGCAGGCCTTGGAGGCAGGAAGGACATCACCCTCTTCTGGTCTTGGAGGCAGGAAGGACATCACCCTCTTCTGGTCTTGGAGGCAGGAAGGACATCACCCTCTTCTGGTCTTGGAGGCAGGAAGGACATCACCCTCTTCTGGTCTTGGAGGCAGGAAGGACATCACCCTCTTCTGGTCTTGGAGGCAGGAAGGACATCACCCTCTTCTGGTCTTCACCCCACCAGGGACAGAAGCCTGGGGTGGATACAAGGGGGCCTGGGGTAGATCACCAGGGACAGAGGCCGAACGTGAGGCAAGAGAGAGCGCTGGAGGTACCGGCACGTCCAAAAGGTACACACAGAGAATACATAATTGACAGCTACAGTACTAAGCATTCTCAGCACCATGAGATTAAATCTACAGCCAAGCTGCAGCATGAATGGTAAGTGACAGCTACTAGATTTAGTTATGTAGCTATAGGACAAAGAATGCATAGGCCTTTATGACAGATACAGGAAGGGAGTGTCATAATGGAAGGGTTTTCATCTGTGCAAAGTACACACTGCATTTATGGAAAGCATGTATGTCAAGCATTCAATACATGTCAGATCTACATGGGCAAATAGTAAGATTAACACAATGCATATCTTCCATTATTGTAAAGTATTCATGCTTGCAGAATGTCAAGGGAATTGAATAGCCTACCTAACATTGCAGACCCATATGCATGTGTAGATTGAATTGCAAGGCAAATATCGCGATTATCACATCATTACACTAGAAACATAACACATGTATTAGCTACTACATGACTGATACTGCTACATACATGTTGAATAAAAGCATGCTAACGTTACTGTACTGTAGCCTGGATCACGTACACACGATTTCACAACTTCACAGACGTCTTATACCATACAACAAAGCACGAATTGAAGCGATAGTATGCATTAAAATAGCTACGATTGTAAAAGTATTATTGAAAATGCAGTCAAGTGGTGGCTGATTCTACCGGCAGCTACCGATGATGCTGAAACCAATACTCCGTGTATCAGACGTAGATGACACCAGAGATAGAAGTGTATAATAATGTTTTCAATTCGCTTTTCCATTCTTACAACTTCACAGATGTAGCAAAAACATTACAATAGATTTCATTCAAGATTGTAAAAGATACTTACTCTGTAACTCTCTCCGTGTGATGGAAACATTGATGCGGGGAAAGACTCTTCTTCTTCTTCTTCTTCTTCTTCTTCTTCTTCTTCTTCTTCTTCTTCTTCTTCCTCTTCCTCTTCTTCTTCTCCTGTGGGTTTTATGGCGGACTACACCCAAAAAGGTATGTTGCCGCCACCAACTGGACGGTTTATAATATATATAGATTTAAAAAACCAGAATCCATACCTAATAGTGATACTAACAGTGGCGGCTGGTGAAAAATATTCTCGGTGGGGCTGTGCCATACTTTTTTTTTCCTGTAACCATCGCGATATATTTTAACACAAACTGCAGGACAGCAGTGCTCAGTGAAACATTCAGTAATTATTTAATGCCAATATTAAAAAGTTGAGGCATTCTTACACAAAAACATATTACACAAACCCAAGCCTTTCATTTGCATTTAAAGTGAACTTTTCACCATTGGTAGTAAACAGGCAACGCAACAGGCATGCTGTCAGAACAGAGTGGAAAGTGGACAATAACATGAAATTATTATAAAGTTTATAGGAAATCTTACACTGTATAAAAGGATGTATAATATAGAAATGGATATCAAGTGGATGAACTCAAACCTTTGACTGGAAGAATAGCATACAGTATTTTATGATCATACTAAATGTGACTAATTGTTAATGTGCTCCAGAACTGCAACAATTAATTGATACAAAACAACATATATACAGTAATATTAGCAAAGACACTATTAAGACTTTCTAGAGTACCATATATAACTGGATTTTTTATGCTAAGGTCAACTATATACAAAGAAACATGCGGCCAGAGCTGCTCTGTGTGTGTGTGTCTGTCATCTTATTTGTACAGGAATTTTGCCCGTCTGTCCTTCTGAGTGGCAAACCTCTCAATGACCCTTTGATTAAAGTCAGGAATGTCCCTGACAAGTTTCTTCTCCATGTAGAGCATGGTCAGAGCGTTCAGGCGATCCTGTGTCATGCTGTTTCTCAGGAAGGTCTTGATCCTTTTCAGTGTAGAGAAGCACCTTTCTGACTCAGCAGTTGTCATGGGTGTGGTGATGAGGATCTTGAGGAGGCTGGCAGTCTCTGTGAAAGTGCTCTGAAGGTTGTTCTCCATGAAGAACTGGTACAGGGGCACTGCACCACTACAAGACTTGAACTCACTGTTCTCATAGATGAGGGACAGTTCGGTTTTGAGCTTGGCCTTGTTCAACATGGGGTACGCCTCCACGGTTGTTTCAAGCGCTGTATCGGGAACTTCACACTGTGTTGTGGGAACAACTCTCCGTGCAATAGTGTTGCGCTGATGAGGTGCTGGGTGAAGGAGAACCTCTCTTTGGCATGACTCAGGATGGTATCACATACCTGTAAAAGATACATCATCAGCTTTAATTTGCAATTAAGCTATTTTGATGCAAGTGATCCTGACTGACACATGCCTATGTCCAACTCAAGTATATGATTACCAAGGTGCTGATTGTTCAGGGTTTTGGCTACATACTACCAGGCCTGAAAAAAGTTCTAGGGGGAAACACTGACAATTACATCACAACTTACCTCTATAGCCAACCTCTGTTGTTCTCCTGGTCCCAGCATCCTCCGTCGCTTGATGGGCTGTTGCTGCTCGTCAGATGCGCTGTCCCCACACAAAGAGGGAATTGAGGCCCTGGGTCCAAAAAAATAAAGTTTAATTTGATAACTTGCAATCAGACTTCTTAACTCACTGTAATTCCCCCTCAACACACAACCAGTGACTTTTATATATATATATATATATATATATATATATATATATATATATATATAGAGACAGACAGACAGACAGATAGTGTGTATATACACACAAACTATGTCTAGTAACTGCTTTTAACCTGTGATGTACATAATTAACTGATGTTATTACGTTTTAAAGCCTTTTTCTATTACATTTGTGAGAGGGATGCAACATCATTTTGTTCTGCTGTGCACTTAGCAATAAAGTTAATCTTCAATAACAACTAGGCCTCTTCTAGAAATTGACCTGGTGGACACCTGAATGTCACGGATTCTGCCGAGGCTGCTCCCCCTCCTGGTACGAGCAGGCGTCGGCGGTCGCCGTCCCCGGAATACTAGCTGCCACCGATCTTTGTTTCTGTGTGTGTTTGCTTTTGTCTGTCTGTCACACCTGTGTCCAATTGTGTGTTATCACCTGTCTTATAAGTTCCGTGTTTTGGCTTAGTTGATTGTGTGTTGTTGTTTCGCTGTCATGCTGTTTCGGAGCTACGTGTTTTTTCACTCTGTTTGTTTGATGTTTAGTGTTTACGCGTGTTTGCGTAATTCTCCCTCGCCTCTTGTTTTGTCGAGGTCGTGTATTTTGAACAGTCTACTTTTGTTTATTAAACTCTATTGGACTGTACCCCTGTATCCTGCGCCTGACTCCTCCACCACATCCACATCGGTTCCCTTCTGACAAAACAACACACCAACATGGAGTCAGCAGGAACAGCGGCGGCACCCAAATCACTGGAATACCGGATCAACTACCAGGACACCATGATCCGGCAAATTGGGGCCGCCATGGAGGAGGTGTCCAACACTCTGCGCCGGTTGGTGAATAGAGAGGTGCCCACGCACTCTCACAACATCCCATCACCAACGGCCAGTCCTCCTCTCTCAGCACCGGAACCCAGTGGCATTCGGCTCTCGCTCCCGAGGGCATATGACGGTTCTGCAGCCGGGTGTCAGGGATTTCTCCTGCAGGTGGAACTTTACCTGGCCACCATACACCCGGCGCCCTCGGGATACGAGCGTCTCCGCCCTCATCTCCTGTCTATCCGGCAAGGCGTTGGAGTGGGCCAACGCCGAATGGAGGGGAATAGACGCCGCAACCATCACCTACGCGAGTTCTCCCGCCGCTTCAGGGCTGTCTTCGATCATCCACCTGAGGGGAAAAGCGGCGGGAGAGCGTCTGTTCCACCTCCGACAGGAGAAGAGGAGCGCACAGGAGTTCGCACTGGAGTTCCGGACACTAGCAGCGGATGCGGGGTGGAATGAGAGGGCCCTCATCGACCACTACCGGTGTAGCCTACGAGAGGACGTCGCCGTGAGCTGGCCTGCAGGGACACCAACCTGTCATTCGACCAGTTGGTGGACATTTCCATCCGTCTAGACACCCTGCTGGCTACCCGCGGACGTCCCGAGTGGGGGGTCGTCCATTCCGCCTCCAGCACCTCCGATCCGATTCCTATGGAGATCGGGGGTGCTGGCGCTAGAGAGAGGAGGAGAGGGAACCCGAGGGGGAGCCATCCCCTGCACCACCTGCGGTCGTGGAGGGCACACCGCGGCCAGGTGCTGGGGAGGGTCTCTTGGGGAGAGGTGACAACAGGCCACGCACTGGGGAGTCATTTCAGGTGAGCAGGCGCCCACTTACCCAGAGCTTTCTGTTGGTCACATGAGTATTCCTGTGAGATTTCCACAGGTGGCACCTCATTCCCAGCATAAGGCGCTAGTAGATTCAGGCGCTGCTGGGAACTTTATTGATCGGGCATTTTGTAGTAGGTTAAGGATTCCCCTTCGGCCGGTAGAAACTCCATTTCCTGTCCACGCCTTAGACAGCCGGCCGTTGGGGTCGGGTCTGATCAGGGAGGTCACAACACCACTGACGATGACAACGCAGGGGGTCACGAGGAGATCATTCAGTTTTATCTGATTGACTCTCCTGCGTACCCTGTGGTGTTGGGACTTCCCTGGTTAAGCACCCATTATCCTACCATAGCGTGGCAACAGAGGGCTCTTATGGAGTGGTCTTCCCAGTGTGTAGGGGAGATGTCTAGGTGTTTCCTTAGGGGCGACCTCGGTAGAGAGTCCGAACCAAGTTCCCGACTGCGCATTCCCCCTGAGTATGAGGATTTAGCACTGGCGTTTAGTAAATCGAGGGCAGCACGGCTACCTCCTCATAGACAGGGGGACTGTGCGATAAATCTCCAAACAGGAGCGGCTCTGCCACGGAGTCATGTGTATCCCCTGTCTCAAGAGGAGACAGCGGCTATGGAGACGTACATAGCCGAGTCCTTGGCACAGGGATACATACGGCCTTCTACTTCCCCGGTCTCCTCGAGTTTCTTCTTTGTGAAGAAGAAGGATGGGGATTGCGCCGTGTATTGACTACCGTAGTCTCAATCAGATCACAGTTAAATACAGCTACCCACTTCCACTGATTGCGACGATGACGGAGTCACTATGCGGCGCGCGCTTCTTCACAAAGTTAGATCTCAGGAGCGCGTATAATCTGGTGCGCATTAGGGAGGGGATGAATGGAAGACAGCATTTAGCACAACCTCGGGTCATTACGAGTATCTCGTCATGCCATACGGGTTAATGAATGCTCCTTCAGTCTTCCAATCCTTTGTTGACGAGATTTTCCGGGACATGCATGGGCAGGGTGTAGTAGTTTACATCGACGACATCCTAGTGTACTCTGCTACACGAGCCGAGCATGTAGCCCAGGTGCGCCGAGTGTTGAGAAGACTGTTGGAGCATGACTTGTATGTCAAGGCAGAGAAATGCCTGTTCTTCCAGGAGTCCGTCTCCTTTTGGGTTATCGGTTGTCCGCGTCTGGTGTGGGAGATAGAGGTAGACCGGGTATCGGCCGTGCGTAATTGGCAAACTCCAACTACTGTAAAAGAGGTGCAGCGGTTCTTGGGTTTTGCTAATTACTACCGGAGGTTTATTCGGGGTTTTGGACAGGTTGCAGCTCCCATTACATCTCTACTAAAGGGGGTCCGGTTCGTTTGCAGTGGTCGGCTGAGGCGGACAGGGCATTTGTTAAACTTAAGAACCTGTTCACCTCGGCTCCTGTGCTGGCGCACCCGGATCCCTCTTTACCCTTCCAAGTAGAGGTGGACGCGTCGGAGACCGGTATTGGGGCAGTCCTGTCACAACGGTCCGGCGCGCCACCTAAACTCCGCCCCTGTGCCTTCTACTCTAAGAAGCTCAGCTCGGCGGAGCGCAACTATGACGTTGGGGACAGGGAGCTGTTAGCCGTAGTCCAGGCTCTAAAGGTGTGGAGGCATTGGCTTGAGGGGGCTCAACACCCTTTCCTCATTCTGACTGATCACCGTAACCTGGAGTACATCCGGGCAGCAAGGAGATTGAACCCTCGTCAGGCTAGGTGGAACATGTTCCTAACCCGGTTTGTTTTCAAGATCACATACATCCCAGGGTCCCAGAATGCTAAGGCAGACGCCCTGTCCCGGCGGTATGACACAGAGGAGAGGTCCAACGAGCCTACTTCCATATTGCCGGAGTCTTGTTTGGTGGCTCCGGTAGTTTGGGAGGTCGATGCGAAATCGAGCGGGCACTGCGTACCGACCCTACTTCCCCGAGTGTCCTGTGGGGGCGGACGTACGTCCGCTCGAGGTTCGTGATCGACTTATTTATTGGGCTCATACATCACCCTCCTCTGGACATCCAGGTATTGGCCGGACCGTGCACTGTCTTAGCATGAAATACTGGTGGCCAACGTTAGCTAGGGATGTGAGGGTTTATGTCTCCTCCTGCTCGGTGTGTGCCCAGTGTAAGGCGCCTAGACATTTGCCCAGGGGTAAGCTACATCCCCTGCCCGTTCCACAACGACCATGGTCCCACCTCTCGGTAGATTTGCACGATCTACCCCCTCCCAGGGGAATACCACCATTTTGGTCGTTGTGGATCGGTTTTCTAAGGCCTGTCGTCTCCTTCCTATGCCGGGTCTCCCTTCTGCCCTACAAACCGCTGAGGCCCTGTTCACCCATGTGTTCCGGCACTATGGGGTCCCCGAGGATATAGTGTCTGACCGAGGTCCCCAGTTCACCTCCAGAGTTTGGGGGCGTTTATGGAACGGTTGGGGGTCTCGGTGAGCCTTACCTCGGGGTACCATCCAGAGAGCAATGGGCAGGTGGAACGTGTCAACCAGGATGTGGGTAGGTTTTGAGGTCCTATTGCCGGGACCGGCCGGAGGAGTGGTCGAGGTTCCTCCCTGGGCAGAGATAGCCCAGAACTCTCTCCGCCACTCCTCCACCAATTTAACACCTTTCCAGTGTGTCTTAGGTTATCAGCCGGTCCTGGCGCCATGGCACGAGAGCCAGATCGAGGCTCCTGCGGTGGACGAGTGGATTCGGCGCTCGGAGGAGACGTGGGACGCTGCCCATGTCCATCTGCAGCGTGCCATCTGTCAACAAAAGGCGAGCGCCGATCGCCACCGCAGTGAGGGACCGGTGTACGCACCGGGAGATCGGGTCTGGCTCTCGACTCGAAACCTGCCCCTCCGCCTGCCCTGCCGGAAGCTGGGTCGGCGGTTTGTGGGGCCCTTCAAAGTCCTGAGAAGATTGAACGAGGTGTGTTACAGGTTACAACTGCCTATAGAGTACAAAAATATTAACCCCTCGTTCCATGTGTCTCTTCTCAGGCCGGTGGTAGCTGGTCCACTCCAAGAGGATGAGATAGGAGAGACCCCTCCGCCCCCTTTGGACATCGAGGGGGCCCCGGCGTACAGAGTCCGGACCATCTTGGACTCGAGGCGCCGGATGAGTGGTCTCCAGTATCTCGTGGAGTGGGAGGGGTACGGTCCGGAGGAACGGTGCTGGGTGCCCAGGAGGGACATCCTCGATCCATCCCTCCCTGACTGAGTTCCACCGTGGGCATCCCACGCGCCTGGGTCCGCGTCCTCCTGGCCGCCCCCGAGGCCGGGTCGGCGCACGGCTGGAGCCGCGTCAAGGGGGGGTACTGTCACGGATTCTGCCGAGGCTGCTCCCCCTCCTGGTACGAGCAGGCGTCGGCGGTCGCCGTCCCCCGAATACTAGCTGCCACCGATCTTTGTTTCTGTGTGTTTGCTTTTGTCTGTCTGTCACACCTGTGTCCAATTGTGTGTTATCACCTGTCTTATAAGTTCCGTGTTTTGGCTTAGTTGATTGTGTGTTGTTGTTTCGCTGTCATGCTGTTTCGGAGCTACGTGTTTTTTCACTCTGTTTGTTTGATGTTTAGTGTTTACGCGTGTTTGCGTAATTCTCCCTCGCCTCTTGTTTTGTCGAGGTCGTGTATTTTGAACAGTCTACTTTTGTTTATTAAACTCTATTGGACTGTACCCCTGTATCCTGCGCCTGACTCCTCCACCACATCCACATCGGTTCCCTTCTGACACTGAATAATTATTACAAACTGTGTAGTACTTTCCTGCATTATTATCAACGTCTGATTGTGTCTTCTCTTTCCTTTTAAAATACTAAAACAAATATAATTGTGACGGCTCTATGATAATCACTCACTTTGATGACCAGACACATTTAGGCTTTTAAACTGTTGTAAGTGAACTATTCATCTTTCTAACAACATCTTTATCAGCCAATAGTAAATATAGTTATTTACCTGATTGTTAGCATGCTGTCTGTGAACCTCTGGACAAGTGCTTTAATGAAGACAGGGTCGATGTTCCTCTTCTGCAGCTGGCTGAAAAGCATGTCCACATTTGGCATGATCTTGTGGAACAGTGCCAGGAAAAAAACAGAAAGCCTCGTCTTCGAGCATCCTCACAAAGCCCCCCGCCTCTCTGACAGTCGGGGCATCAAAGTTCCCAGAGTCTCTGATGGTCTGGAAACACGTTAGTGGGTGGAAACGTCAGTCGTCTCGTCAGCTTGAATGGCGATAAAATCAGCACTCTTTACTTCCTCCAGGATGTAATCCTTAAGCACTGACAGCATACATTCCAACAGCTCGTTCTGTATCGTCTTTGACGTGCCCTTAAAAACGGTAGCTGTCTTCAGGTGCTCCTCCAGCACACTGTCGAGGAGGCAACAAAATCCACTAAGCCCCGGAAAATGCCGGGGTTGTCCGAGGAGTCAGTCTCCTCGTGTCCACGCAAGGCCAACTCAAAAGCCCCACAGAACTTCACACAATCGATAATTTTGGATAGAATGTGCCTGTTTTTATCCACCTCCTCATTGTGTTTCCTCACCGCAATCCTGTGGCCGCCATCCAGCTGCGTAGCAATGTTCACCCTTCCTAATACAGCTAGCTTTACAGAGTTGTCCATGTGTGCCCTGGTGTTCTCATGTTTCTTTACCTTCTCTGACAGGTGCTTCATATCCCTCACTCCGGTACCTGTCCATGCTGAATCTGACCCCGTCGTTTTAAAAGCAAGCACGGAAAGCAAAATAAATCATTAGCATCAGTGCACCCAGCTAGCCAAGCCTTCCTGGTGTACCAGCTACGGGAGAAGCCGCGCATATACTGCTTCCCTTTCTCGCTAGCCTGCTGTCTGATTGAGAGGTCAGGTTGATCTGGGCCCAGCTCTTTCACCCGAACTTTCTCTGACAAAGTTCTCCTCTCAAACGGATCTTGGAGGAGAGATTTCACCGAAGTTAGGGTTGGGTCTTGGAGGAGTAACGCTTGCGCTCGCCATTGTCGTCTAGTAAAAATGGCGCCACTGGAGCCCGGTCCTTATTTTATCAGGGGCGAGCTTGGGGCGATAAAATAATCGCCCTCCTTGGATTCGAATTAAAATCGCTGATTAGCTACATTTTATGTCATACATTCATATCTTAAATTAGCAATTGGCTTAACTGTTACGTAGACCCGCCTCCTCGGGGCACTTTCTGTATCGCCCAGAGCTGACGAGGCGTTTGACAGGCAGAGGAAAGGTTGCGAATATGATTTTCTATCATATCTTACACATATTACTGTGTGCATTCCATATTTCAAACACACAAATATTGACATACTGATGTTTTTATTATTATTATTATTATTTTTATTTATTTTTTATTTTATTTTTTTAAATAATTTTATTTAAGGGGGCGGCGCCCTAGCGCCCTCTATCGGCCAGCCGCCACTGGATACTAACTTAATCCACGCTAATGAAATTGGTACATTGTCAAAACAAACAAAACTCCCACTTCTTCCCTCTTTTAGTTCTCCATATCTCCCTTTCCAGACTCTAGGACCTGAGAAGGTGGTACGGCTTGTGCCAATATTCCATGTAACTCCTTTGCTGTGAAATCTTTCAGCCCCGGGAATCGCTCCGCCGCAATCACTATGATTTCTATCTTCCAGAACCTTCTCTCCACCTTGGCAGTGCCATCAATTACCATAGCTATGAATGCCACCAAGTCAAACCTTCTAATGTTTAAAATGTGAGGATCCTGCTGGTGAATGGCAACCCCTGCATCCTGCATTGGAGGTCTATCCACTACCATGGACTCTTCTGGTGCAACATTCAAACCCTGAACCCTTTTAACAGCTGCTGCATCTGAAATGCTCTGGACAACCCTGACTTAGGCCACCTCATTCTCTTTCACCCTTGTGGGGCATTCGGAAGACGTGGCTTCATGGTTCCCAGTGCAATTGCAACATGTCACATATTCATCACTTTTATAACACATAATATGATCCTTTCCACAACTTGGACATCTCGGATTCTCCCTTCTGCAAACACTTGCTACATGACCAAAAGCTTTACAGTGATCACACTGCATTGGTCTTGGGATAAATGCTCTGACTCTGTAGTTAATATAGTCCAACTGCACTTCAGTAGGGAGAGACTCCATATCCAAAGACCTGAAACGTTGTTTACTGTGTTCACTGTGTGGTGGAGAAAGCAGACACCTCTGTTGATGTTTGCTTCCCTCTAGTGGTCATGTTGGGTAAGTGCACCTCTAGTGGTCATGTTGGGTAAGTGCACCTCTAATGGTCATGTTTCATGCCTTCTAAGGTGCCTTCATTTGGTTGATTTTGAAGGCCGCGTCGATGTATCCTTCGCCGGGGAGGCTATCCCACTAATACAGTCGTGGTCAAAAGTTTTGAGAATGACACAAATACAAATTTTCACAAAGTCTGCTGCCTCAGTTTTGATGATGGCAATTTGCATATACTCCAGAATGTCATGAAGAGTGATCAGATGAATTGCAATTAATTGCAAAGTCCCTCTTTGCCATGAAAATGAACTTAATCCCCCAAAAACATTTCCACTGTATTTCAGCCCTGCCACAAAAGGACCAGCTGCCATCATGTCAGTGATTCTCTCGTTAACACAGGTGAGAGTGTTGACGAGGACAAGGCTGGAGATCACTCTGTCATGCTGATTGAGTCAGAATAACAGACTGGAAGCTTTAAAAGGAGGGTGGTGCTTGAAACCATGGTTACCTGCAAGGAAACATGTGCCGTCATCATTGCTTTTTTCACAAAAAGGGCTTCACAGGCAAGGATATTGCTGCTAGTAAGATTGCACCTAAATCAACCATTTATCGGATCATCAAGAACATCAAGGAGAGAGGTTCAATTGTTGTGAAGGCGTCAGGGCGCCCAAGAAATCCAGCAAGCGCCAGGACCGTCTCCTAAAGTTGATTCAGCTGCGTGATCGGGGCACCACCAGTGCAGAGCTTGCTAAGGAATAGCAGCAGGCAGGTGTGAGTGCATCTGCACGCACAGTGAGGCGAAGAGTTTTGGAGGATGGCCTGGTGTCAAGAAGGGTAGCAAAGAAGCCACTTCTCTCCAGGAAAAACACCAGGGACAGACTGATATTCTGCAAAAGGTACAGGGATTGGACTGCTGAGGACTCGGGTAAAGTAATTTTTTCTGATGAATCCCCTTTCCGATTGTTTGGGGCATCCGGAAAACACCTTGTCCGGAGAAGACAAGGTGAGCGCTACCATCAGTCCTGTGTCATGCCAACAGTAAAGCACCCTGAGACCATTCATGTGTGGGGTTGCTTCTCAGCCAAGGGAGTGGGCTCACTCACAATTTTGCCTAAGAACACCAATGAATAAAGAATGGTACCAACACATCCTCCGAGAGCAACTTCTCCCAACCATCCAAGAACAGTTTGGTGACGACCAATGCCTTTTCCAGCATGATGGAGCGCCTTGCCATAAGGCAAAAGTGATAACTAAGTGGCTCGGCGAACAAAACATCAACATTTTGGGTCCATGGCCAGGAAACTCTCCAGACCTTAATCCCATTGAGAACTTGTGGTCAATCCTCAAGAGGCGGGTGGACAAACAAAAACCCACATATTCTGACAAACTCCAAGCATTGATTATGCAAGAATGGGCTGCCATCAGTCAGGATGTGGCCCAGAAGTTAATTGACAGCATGCCAGGGCAGATTGCAGAGGTCTTGAAAAAGAAGGGTCAACAATGCAACAATGCAAATAATTGTCAATTGTCAATAAAAGCCTTTGACACTTATGGGATGCTTGTAATTATACTTCAGTATACCATAGTAACATCTGACAAAAATATCTCATAACACTGAAGCAGCGAACTTTGTGAAGACCAATACTTGTGTCATTCTCAAAACGTTTGACCACGACTGTACATGCACTGGAAGGTAGTTCATTAGAATCACGTTGCAGAAGAAAATGTCCCGTGGCTTCAATACCGCCCTCGTGAGGAACATTCGTGTATAACGACACAACATCAAAAGTAACTAACAAAGTATTCTCAGGGAGAGGATCAAGAGATTCAATAATAGAGATCATACTGCTGGTGTCCTTCACAAAGGACGGGAGCTGTTATGCGACTGGTCTAATAAAAAAGTCAGCAAAAGTCGATAAAGGGGCCGTTACTGCATCAATGCCCGCTACAATAGGACGCCCTGGAGGTTTTGTAACATTCTTGTGTAATTTCGGCAAATAACTTAAATACCCATCCAGGAAAGTAAAGATAGTGTTCTGAAATTGGGCAGTGGGGTCACTTCTCAGTTTCTTGTAGAAGGTGTTGTCAAGCAGTTGTCTATGATCATTTACATAAACTGTCCTGGCCATGAATACAACCGACCCACCCTTATTAGCAGGGAGGGTAAGGACTGACGTATCTGATTGTAAATCAAGCAAAGCTTGTTTTTATCCTTAGGTAAATTATGGAAAGATATGTACTCATGTTTGTTCTTCAGGAGATGAACACCATCTTTTTCAACGAGTCTGCAATATGTCTCAATAGAGTGATTGCGATTGGCTAAATAACTATTACTTCTAAAAGGAGTCGGAGTATGTGCAGGTGAGCAAGCTAAATGTTCAGATGAAATATCACGATTTGGGGAGCTAAAGTATTCCCTTAAACTGATGTTTCTAAAAAGCTAACATGTCTACCTTAACATCGAAATCTGAGTTGTAGGCACAAAAGAGAACCCTTTATTAAGCAAGGAGACATGGACAGGGCTCAATATCTTGCTTGATAAATGAAAGACACTCAGTCCCGTGGGTTCTGGGACCGTGTGAACGGTCTCCTCTGCCTCCGGTAGTCGTTTCTTCTTACCCTGTCGGCCCAGTCTATCGTTGGATTCAAAACTGCCACTGGAAGCGGATGAGCCGCTGGTTGTAGAGCGTTGGTCAGACGGGATTGGATAGAAGTAAGCAGCCTCCATCCTGCGTCTGGCATGGAGAGGAGGAGCAGTACCTCTTTTGTCAGGGTTTCTCCTGAAGTAGACTTTGTCCTCTGCCTTGTCTTTAATGAGGTGTTCAGTAAGGGTCTGGAACAAACAGACGTGACGGTCATGAGCCTTCATGTACCGAACAAGCTTTTGAGTGTTGGAGGTTCGTCTTCCTGATGTCCCTCACTTGGGGATGACTTATTTTGTTCAATGGACTGTGTTCTAATGATTCATGCACAGATACAGGAAACCAATAAGTGTTCAATGGACTGTGTTCTAATGATTCATGCACAGATACAGGAAACCAATAAGTGTTCAATGGACTGTGTTCTAATGATTCATGCACAGATACAGGAAACCAATAAGTGTTCAATGGACTGTGTTCTAATGATTCATGCACAGATACAGGAAACCAATAAGTGTTCAATGGACTGTGTTCTAATGATTCATGCACAGATACAGGAAACCAATAAGTGTTCAATGGACTGTGTTCTAATGATTCATGCACAGATACAGGAAACCAATAAGTGTTCAATGGACTGTGTTCTAATGATTCATGCACAGATACAGGAAACCAATAAGTGTTCAATGGACTGTGTTCTAATGATTCATGCACAGATACAGGAAACCAATAAGTGTTCAATGGACTGTGTTCTAATGATTCATGCACAGATACAGGAAACCAATAAGTGTTCAATGGACTGTGTTCTAATGATTCATGCACAGATACAGGAAACCAATAAGTGTTCAATGGACTGTGTTCTAATGATTCATGCACAGATACAGGAAACCAATAAGTGTTCAATGGACTGTGTTCTAATGATTCATGCACAGATACAGGAAACCAATAAGTGTTCAATGGACTGTGTTCTAATGATTCATGCACAGATACAGGGAAACCAATAAGTGTTCAATGGACTGTGTTCTAATGATTCATGCACAGATACAGGAAACCAATAAGTGTTCAATGGACTGTGTTCTAATGATTCATGCACAGATACAGGAAACCAATAAGTGTTCAATGGACTGTGTTCTAATGATTCATGCACAGATACATGAAACCAATAAGTGTTCAATGGACTGTGTTCTAATGATTCATGCACAGATACAGGAAACCAATAAGTGTTTAATGGACTGTGTTCTAATGATTCATGCACAGATACAGGAAACCAATAAGTGTTCAATGGACTGTGTTCTAATGATTCATGCACATATACAGGAAACCAATAAGTGTTCAATGGACTGTGTTCTAATGATTCATGCACAGATACAGGAAACCAATAAGTGTTCAATGGACTGTGTTCTAATGATTCATGCACAGATACAGGAAACCAATAAGTGTTCAATGGACTGTGTTCTAATGATTCATGCACAGATACAGGAAACCAATAAGTGTTCAATGGACTGTGTTCTAATGATTCATGCACAGATACAGGAAACCAATAAGTGTTCAATGGACTGTGTTCTAATGATTCATGCACAGATACAGGAAACCAATAAGTGTTCAATGGACTGTGTTCTAATGATTCATGCACAGATACAGGAAACCAATAAGTGTTCAATGGACTGTGTTCTAATGATTCATGCACAGATACAGGAAACCAATAAGTGTTCAATGGACTGTGTTCTAATGATTCATGCACAGATACAGGAAACCAATAAGTGTTCAATGGACTGTGTTCTAATGATTCATGCACAGATACAGGAAACCAATAAGTGTTCAATGGACTGTGTTCTAATGATTCATGCACAGATACAGGAAACCAATAAGTGTTCAATGGACTGTGTTCTAATGATTCATGCACAGATACAGGAAACCAATAAGTGTTCAATGGACTGTGTTCTAATGATTCATGCACAGATACAGGAAACCAATAAGTGTTCAATGGACTGTGTTCTAATGATTCATGCACAGATACAGGAAACCAATAAGTGTTCAATGGACTGTGTTCTAATGATTCATGCACAGATACAGGAAACCAATAAGTGTTCAATGGACTGTGTTCTAATGATTCATGCACAGATACAGGAAACCAATAAGTGTTCAATGGACTGTGTTCTAATGATTCATGCACAGATACAGGAAACCAATAAGTGTTCAATGGACTGTGTTCTAATGATTAATAATAAAAAAAAAAATAATAATAATAAAAACATAAAATAAAAAACAACAATATATATATAAAACAAACGAAAATAAAAAATCTACTCTAAAAAAATTAAATAATAATACAAAAATAATACCACAAAAAAATAATACAAAATAATAATAATTGTAAAGTGGTTGTCCCACTGGCTATCATAAGGTGAATGCACCAATTTATAAGTCGCTCTGGATAAGAGCGTCTGCCGGAGCGGCAGGTAGCTTAGTGGTTGAGAGCGTTGTGCCAGTAACCGAAAGGTCGCTGGTTCTAATCCCCAAGCCGACTAGGTGAAAAATCTGTCAATGTGCCCTTGAGCAAGGCACTTAACCCTAATTGCTCCTGTAAGTCGCTCTGGATAAGAGCGTCTGCTAAATGACAAAAATAAACAAAATAAATAAAATAAAATATTCTGAAGAATGACAAGTGCTGATTTCTCCCCATGGTTCTGGTTTTGAGGCTTGGGCAGGCTGCAGTTCATCTGTCTAATCCCCTGCATGGAGAAATACATTTAATGTATATTCCTGTTTGATATGCGTGCATATAATTACATTGGACATGTTTTCCTTTGTAATATGACAGTGTTCGTTTTGTATCCAATGCATTCAGCTTACATTAGGACGAAGCAGTGGAGTCCGGTCTTGAGACCACATACAGTGGGGAAAAAAAGTATTTAGTGTGATTTAGTGTTTATTTACAATGTGATTTTCTGGATTTTTTTTCTCATTTTGTCTGTCATAGTTGACGTGTACCTATGATGAAAATTACAGGCCTCTCTCATCTTAAGTGGGAGAACTTGCACAATTGGTGGCTGACTAAATACTTTTTTTCCCCACAGTAAGTGTCTCGGTCTTGTCTCGGCGTCTGATAAATTTGTTTCCATCTGTCCAATAGTATTTCTCATCCAATTTCACCTAATTCTACTCATTCATGATATTGTTTGACTATTTTGGGAGGTGATGATTTACAGTCGACTCCTGATAAGAGTTCAAATACATTTTTACCTTACCTCATTATTAGATGGCCTGCAAAAAAAAAACATTTACACACTGAAAAAATGAGCGTGGACCAGAATGAGGCGCTCTCCTCTCTATATATAGTTCCTGCACTGAGGAATACCATCTTCAGAGAATGTTGTGATAATTTATCTGCAGATAATCGATGACTGGAGCTCAAAAAGCAACAGTGACAGTAAACAAACCATGGAGCCAAATTAAAGTTTCTTTCGCATTCTTTATTTTGACAGGAAGTCAGTGCGGAGACAGGTCTCTTTTCCAGGGGAGCCCCGTATAGCACCAAACTACACATTCATATACACATTAAAATAAACGTAATTATACACTACAATACATGAAAAACAAAACACAATCATAAAAAATTAATAAAAAATACATTATTCAGTAACAAGGTCCAAACGCGAGGAAGCTGCACTTTGATAAAACAGTACCACCATAATCAAGAACAGCTAGAAAGGCTGACTGCAAAATATGCGATTCGGTTTCTGACCTTCACAAAAAGGAGCTGTTAACTATTGTGCTTAAACTCCGTTTGTAACTGAATTTGTAAAACGATGCCACTCGCGCAATTAAGAAATAAAGAAGGAGTAAAGAAATAAAGTGGTGGAAAAAGTATCCAAACATCATACTTGAGTAAAAGTAAAGATACTTTAATAGAAAATGACTCTAGTAAAAGTGACCCAGTAAAATACTACTTCAGTAAATGTCAAAGTATTTGGTTTTAAATATACTGAAGTATCAAAAGTAAAAGTATTAATGTAATGCGTACTTGTGTGTGGCAGTCGAAATGTATGGAGTAAAAAGTACATTATTTTCTTTAGGAATGTGGTGAAGTAAAAGTAGTCTAAAATATAAATAGTAAAGTACAGACACCCCCCCAAAAAACTACTTAAGTAGTACTTTAAATTATTTTTACCGAAGTACTTTACACCACTGGAAATATAAATGGAAGAAAATACATAGACTATTGTTCTATGGAGTGTTCTGATTTTGTTTTAATAATATTACGTCAAAAATAGTAGCACTGGAAAGTTCCATCCTGAGTGATAAAGTAGAGGCTTTGAATGACTTTACCAGCAGCTACAGTAAGCTACACACTGCTGTCTGAGTTAAAGCTGCTGTGGTGACTTTACCAGCAGCTACAGTAAGCTACACACTGCTGTCTGAGTTAAAGCTGCTGTGGTGACTTTACCAGCAGCTACAGTAAGCTACACACTGCTGTCTGAGTTAAAGCTGCTGTGGTGACTTTACCAGCAGCTACAGTAAGCTACACACTGCTGTCTGAGTTAAAGCTGCTGTGGTGACTTTACCAGCAGCTACAGTAAGCTACACACTGCCGTCTGAGTTAAAGCTGCTGTGGTGACTTTACCAGCAGCTACAGTAAGCTACACACTGCTGTCTGAGTTAAAGCTGCTGTGGTGACTTTACCAGCAGCTACAGTAAGCTACACACTGCCGCCTGAGTTAAAGCTGCTGTGGTGACTTTACCAGCAGCTACAGTAAGCTACACACTGCTGTCTGAGTTAAAGCTGCTGTGGTGACTTTACCAGCAGCTACAGTAAGCTACACACTGCTGTCTGAGTTAAAGCTGCTGTGGTGACTTTACCAGCAGCTACAGTAAGCTACACACTGCTGTCTGAGTTAAAGCTGCTGTGGTGACTTTACCAGCAGCTACAGTAAGCTACACACTGCTGTCTGAGTTAAAGCTGCTGTGGTGACTTTACCAGCAGCTACAGTAAGCTACACACTGCTGTCTGAGTTAAAGCTGCTGTGATGCGCATTATCCACTTTAATTCCCTGAACATCAACAATCATGCATGTCAGTGCATACAGCATAACAGAGAAAATTAAATCTACCTTAAATATATGTATTCAGACCACTTGACTTTTTCCACATTTTGTTACGTTACAGCCTTATTCTAAAATTGATTAAATCGTTTTTTTTCAACATTATCAATCCACACACAAAATGTTAGCAAATGTACTAAACATTTAAAAAAATGACAGCGATTACAGCCTCGAGTCTTCTTGGGTATGACGCTACAAGCTTGACACACCTGTATTTGGGAAGTTTCTCCCATTCTTCTCTGCAGAACCTCTCAAGCTCTGTCAGGTTGGATGGGGAGCGTCGCTGTACAGCTATTTTCAGGTCTCTCCAGAGATGTTCAATCGGGTTCAGGTCCGGGCTCTGACTGGGCCACTCAAGGACATTCAGAGACTTGTCCTGAAGCCAATCCTGCGTTGTCTTGGCTGTGTGTGTAGGGTCGTTGTCCTGTTGGTAGGTGAACCTTTGCCCGTCAGAGATCCTGAGCGCTCTGGAGCAGGTTTTCATCAAGGATCTCTGTGTACTTCATCAAGGAACTCTTTGCTCTGTTCATCTTTCCCTCGATCCTGACTAGTCTCCCAGTCGCTGAAAAACATCTCCACAGCATGAAGCTGCCACCACCATGCTTCACCATACGGATGCCAGGTTTCCACCAGCCGTGACGCTTGGCATTCAGGCCAAAGAGTTACATCTTGGTTTCATCAGACCAGAGAATCTTGTTTCTCATGGTCTGAGTCCTTTAGGTGCCTTTTGGAAAACTCCAAGCGGGCTGTCATGTGCCTTTTACTGAGAAGTGGCTTCCGTCTGGACACTCTACCATAAAGGCCTGATTGGTGGAGTCCAGCAGAGATGGTTGTCCTTCTGGAAGGTTCTCCCATCTCCACAGAGAAACTCTGGCGCTCTGTCAGTGTACCATCGGGTTCTTGGTCACCTCCCTGACCAAGGCCCTTCTCCCAGATTGCTCAGTTTGGCTTGGCGGCCAGATCTAGGAAGAGTCTTGGTGGTTCCAAACTTCTTCCATTTAAGAATGATGGAGGCCACTGTGTTCTTGGGGACCTTCAATGCTGCAGACATTTTTTGGTACCCTTCCCCAGATCTGGGTCTGAATACTTATGTAAATAAGGTATTTCAGTTTTTATTTTTAATACATTTGCTAAAGATTCTAAAAACCTGTTTTCGCTTCGTCAATATGGGGTATTGTGTGTAGATTGATGAGGATTTTTATTTATTTAATCCATTTTAGAATAAGGCTGTAATGTAACAAAATGTGGAAAAAGGGAAGGGGTGTGAATACTTTCCGAAGGCACTGTATCTAAACCGGCACCTCTATCACCCCCACCAGTTGGTGGCGCTCTTTTTCACGCTGATTTTCAAAACGACTTCTCCGGAAATCCGTTGCAGTGACAGAGACTCTAGGGAGTGTATCCACCATCTCTTCATGGGAACTCAAACACTACAGACCCGTTGTCCTCACGTCTCCCGTCTCCTCCGAAAGGTCCAAAATCATTACTCTCTAACCCAGTCAATGGAGGCTGGTAGGAGGAGCTATAGGAGGACAGGCTCATTGTAATGGCTGAAATGGAATCAATGGAACTGAGTCAAACATGTGGTTTCCATATGTTAGATACTGTTCCATTGTTTCCCAAAATAAAAATGTGCACCCCTTTGGGTCCCCAGGACCAAGATTGAGAAACACTAACCCTCACCAACTCAACCCAACTGCAGATTACAGGCTAGTCTACCTTTAAGGCAAAGTTACAGGATAGAGCACCTGGTGATTTTGGCAGGGAAGTTACAATGCCCCTCTTTGGCACAGTGAGAGGTCATCGTGACCCCAGAGACAAATCTTAGCACCTGAGAAGACCCTGATCAGAATATCCCTTCAGCAACTCCCTACGCGTGACCTCTGCCGCGACCCCGGCAATTCAAAACAGTCTCCCTCTTTCCAACTCAGCCAGGCTTTGATTGCTTCTGTACGCAATAACTGGTGCTTTTACTATTAAAATGCATTGTCCCTGTCAAATAAATGAATAAATCAGCACATACTACTGACTACCTAAGCGACACCAAAGATGGCGGATGCAACAACAAATGCTGACGACATAGTGCTATATATGGAGCGGTAGGCAGACTAGTGGTTAAGCGCATGGGGCCAGTAACCAAAAGGTTGCTGGTTCCAATCCCTGAGCCACCTAGGTGAAAAATCTGTCGGTGCCCTTGAGCAAGGCACTTAACCCTAGTCGCTCTGGATATGAGCTTCTGCTAAATGACTAACATGTAAATATAGCGATGCATAGTTCTATATAGTCATAGTCAAGCATGGTCCTTGGTAGCGCATGTAACTCCAAGATAGTGGGTTTGATTCCTGGGACCGTCCATACATGTCTGCTAAATGGCATATAATACTATTATTATAAATTAGATCATTTCACATCTTTTACAATCTTTTAAACCTCTGGCAGACTGGGTTCACTGGCCTCATCTTCCTCATTCTTCGTTGTCTCCTTGTTCTTCATTAAGGGTTCTGCATTACTGACGTCCAAGGTTCCTGTTTAAATGGATGAGAGACAGGACTAGAACAGAACCGTCTAACACATCACATGAACACAGTCAACTAAGTATGTGTTTCACATCCCTGGACTGGTGAAATCTACTATGTAGTCAAGTCCTCTGTTCAACCTATTGACCATGTAGACCAGTGGTCACCAACCTTTTCTGAGTCAAGATCACTTTGAGTGAAAAAGCAAGCCGAGATCTACCCCTCAGATTCTCTTTTAAACATGACTGAAAAAACATAAGCAACATTAACCAATTAAAAACTGTTCTGTAGCAATGAGGTTTGTGCAGTAGGCTATAAGTCCAATACATTATCACTGCATATTGGCTATGCTTGGATTTCCCTGCCAATCTTGTTCTTCTCAGACCACTTAGAAATTATATTTTATAAAATGTGTTATATGATCACACTGATAATAGATCATGTGTTGTATTATTTGTGAGGCACAGCTAAGTGAGAATAATAATTAGCTTTTATTTTTACTGAACTGATGACCTTCATCGATG
Organism: Coregonus clupeaformis; assembly: GCF_020615455.1. NCBI lineage: Eukaryota > Metazoa > Chordata > Actinopteri > Salmoniformes > Salmonidae > Coregonus > Coregonus clupeaformis. The sequence continues at coordinate 5,624,973 of NC_059230.1, forward strand.
GTCAGAAGGAGGAGTCAGGGGAGGGAGAGAGCAGTGGTGAGGCTGCCTCTCACCCGACTCACTGTCCCTCCACCCTCCTTCCCTCTGCTGAGAAAAGGACAGTCTTCCAGCTGATGGCGAAACTCAAGTCGCACTAAGTGTTGACAGTGTTTGTTTAGTCTCTCTCTAGTCTTGGTTTTAAACGTTTTGAAATCTCACAGTATCAACTTTGCTGTATTCGTTGAGTCTCTCTCTAGTCATGGTTTTAAACGTTTTGAAATCTCACAGCATCAACTTTGCTGTGCGTTAGAGGCTTTGTTCTATATCGTGGAGCTCCGCCCCATAGGGGAGCTCTGCTCCTAATGGTTTACCCTCTGCCCTAAGGCAGCAACAGCCTGAAGCAAAATTATGCACACACCTGCAGCCAATGGGAGCACAGGTGTCCCTATAAGAGGGGACGCTTCCCCTCAATCAGCCTCCCATTATCTTCAGCGACTGGACGACTAGACTGAAGAAGCCAAGAAGTAAGAAGACTCAGGAAGAAATCGCCGTCGATGAGCCAGCCATCGACGTCTTCTAAAATGAGCACGCCAGGAGATTTTCCACCCCCCAAAAGCCCTTTTCAGGGCTCAGTGCCGATGCTCCTCCATGGCATCTGCGGACCCCCCACGACCTTTGTTTCGTGTGTTTGGGGCCGCAGCATGCCAAGGAAGGGACCGGCAATCCCCTAATTGCGCCTCCTGCGCCCTCCTTCCTATGAAGGAGAGGAAGCAGCGTTGGGCGTTTTTTAGGGAGGATATCCCCCTAAAGGATGTACTGTCTCTTCTCGCCTCTGCTTCAGAGGCGTCGTCGGACAGTGCTGGCTCAGGGGATGACAAGGAGAGAGACGCAGAGATGGATGTTCCAATGGAACAATCCGACCCTCTGGCGCCAACCTTCAAGACCCCCTTCCCTATGGGGAGTGTGAGATCTGAAGGCTCCTTGTGCGATGATGACACGGGCTCTGTTACGTCAGCAGCCCTGTCCTTCGCAGCGGCCTCTCTGCGTGCAGACTTTCCCGAACTCATTGAGAGAGCCGCCAACCGACTCGAGATAGCGCTGCCCCCTGCTCCCCCCCCCTGTGGAGGTCGACATGATGGAGGGCGGCCCCTACTCTAGACCGAGGAAGGCAGCTGAGCCGATGGCTCCTGCTATGCCTTCCCTCGGAAAATATGTTGAGGGCTCGTGGGATACACCCCTGGCGGCGCGTTCGCCGGCCAAAGTGTACACCCCATTCACGAGAGTGGCTGGACGTGAGTGGGCTGCCAAGGGAATCCCTAGGCTCGAGAGCGCCATGGCGGCGTATCTAGTTCCGGGTTCGAGTCCCTGGGCGGCCTCCAAGAAAGCCACCTTGCCAGCACAAAAGGACAGACTCACAGCACAGCTGGCTGAGAAGTCTTTTACGCTGGGAGCCCAGGCTGTGTCAGCGGCTAATAACATTGCCCTCCTCGCAGCCTCCCTATCCCGTCTAACAACGGGTAGGTCTGAGTTGACCAGCGAGGAGATTGAAGAGGCGTCCAGGATTTCTGGCGCTATTCTTCATTTGACACAAGCGTCAGCGATATGCGTAGGCCGGTCCATGGCCACCTCGGTGGTCATGGAACGTCACCTCTGGCTGTCAATGACAGCCATGAAGGAGACGGACAGAGCCTCGCTACTAAACGCTCCAGTCTCTAGGGAGGGCCTCTTTGGGGTCGCCGTTAAGGAGGCGACGGAACGTTTTGGTAAGCTTGACGAAGAGAGAAAGCACCATTGGCAGGCAAGTTTAGCAGGGCCTCAACTAACCCGTCAACCTCTAACGCCCCTAGTAGAACTACAGGGAGGCGATGGGCCAGGCAACAGGCGCCTACCACCGACAGCAGGCGAGCGGGCTCGGCCCCTCCAGCGACGACGGTGGTGGCGACGATTCCGCCGGCGAGAGAGGTCGTCACAAAACCGTCCTGGCAACACCAGAAGGTCAGCCAGAAACGACGAGCGCCAATGACGGGGACGAGGGGGAGAGGACGGATGACGGCTCGGCGCTGGACGCGACAGAGCCCACTGTTCCCCCCCACCCTATTGTTCAGGGCATGGAGGGAAATGTTTATTGTTGTTATGTGAATAAAGAGCTGGCTCTCACTGACTGTCACAAAAGAGCCTTTCTTCCATGACACATTGCAGAGTACTTCACGTCCTATGAATTTCTCTCACCATCCTGAGTGTAGCTCAACCCACCGAAGGTGCGTAGTTGAACACACTCAGGAGAGGAAGGAGAAAAAGGTAGCAAGGCGTAGCCTTAGCTCACCTGATAAGGACCTCTTACTACAGACTCCTAGGAGCTCTGTAGTAAAGGTCTCACACAGCAGGCAGCTGTCTCAGTCTAAATATGACATGAAGACGCAGCCGCTAGCTGGGAATGACGCCTTGCTTCAGGCTAACGCCTCAGCCAGCGCAGTTCAGACCCGTGCGACGTTCACGGAGGGCCGGAATACTAGAGTTACAGGTGTAACCAATGTATGGGCGCCCCCGGTTAATTCAGAACGTAACAATGCCCACTACTCTGAGTGCAGCTCACCACACCTAGAGTGTGCTGTTGAGCAGCCTCATGAGACCAGTAAAAAAGAGGTATTGTGGCGCCACCTTGTGGTACCAGTTAGAGACCACACTTTCCAGACTGTTGAGTACTGCAGTGGACGGATCTCATGGCAAGCAGCAGTCTCAGTCAGACAATGACATGATGACGCAATTGCTATCCGGGGAGGGCGCTCTGTCTCAGGTTAATACCTCAGTCAGTGCAGCTCAAAACCGTGCTGCGTTCACGGAGGGCCGGAATACTAGAGTTACAGACGTAACTGACGTATCAAGGCCTCCGATTCTCTCAGAACGAGCTGATGTTTCCTCTCCCTTTCGAGGGGGGCCCGCCTTGGGCTATTCCACCAACCCAGTGCTGGGGAATAGCGGCGGCGAGGGCCATAGAGGAATACAGGTCCTTCCTACTGGATGCACCACAGCCTCGTGCGCGCCCGCTTTCTCTGCATTGCTGGCAGTGGCAACGAAGCTGTACCCTCTCACGCTGGCTAGAACAGACGTTGCAGAAGGGTTATGCCCCTCCAATTCCATCGAACCCCACCCCCGTTCAGGGGAGTGGTGGAGACGGTGATGAAAACGCCGGACAAAGTGGCCGCTCTGATGTCAGAGATTACGGAACTTTTGGTGAAGGAGGCGGTCACAGTAGTTCCCCGGGAGCAAAGGAACAAAGGGCTATATTCGCCTTATTTCCTAGTGCCCAAAAAGACGGGGGGAGTGAGGCCGATTTTGGATTTACGCACTCTCAACGAGAGCATAACCAAACCAAATAATGGCGATCTGAGCAGAGCGGTGTTACGTCCTAACACGGCGTTTGTGCCGAAGGTTATTAGCAGTGCATATAGATCACAGACCGTGGAGTTGTGGGCTTTTTCTCCCCCTCCTCATGGGGAGAGGAGTGAGGAAAAGCTTCATTGTCTGTGCCCAGTGCGCGCTTTGGCGTGTTACGTTGAGCGCACAGTAGCGATTAGGTCATCGCCTCAGCTGTTTGTGTGTCACGGTGCGGCTGCATTAGGTAGACCACTTTCAAAACAGCGATTGTCTCATTGGCTTTGTGAAGGTATTGAGACAGCTTACGAGGCAGCGGGGCGACAACTGCCTCAGGGTATCAGAGCTCACTCCACTCGTGGAGTAGCAGCTTCTACTGCCCTCTTCAGAGGAACAGGGGTAGAGGATATTTGTAGAGCGGCGTCATGGTCGACACCGTCTCCATTTATCCGTTTCTATCTCTTAGATATGTCTTCTAACTCTTTGGCTCGATCTGTACTCAGCGTGGCTGAAAGGAGATCTTGAGCAAGAAAGAGAGGGAAAAAGCAGGACTGTGGACATGGGTGTCCATCAGGTCCGCTTTGGTTAGGAAGACATTCTGTTTCTATCTATTAGATATGCCTTCTAACTCTGTGGCTCGATCTGTACTCAGCGTGGCTGAAAGGAGATCTTGAGCAGGAAGGAGAGGAAAAAAGCAGGACTGTGGACATTGGTGTTCATCAGGTCCGCTTTGGTTAGGAAGACATATTCTGGACAGATATGTTTTCTAACTCTTTGGCTCGGTCTGTACTCAGCTAAACTGAAAGGAGATTTTGAGCCAGGAAGAGAGGATAAAGCAGGACTATGGGCAGGTTCCCATCAGATCCGCTTTGGTTAGGAAAACATGTTTTTTGATAGATAGGCTTTCTATTTCTCTGGCTCGATTGTACTCAGCATAGCTGAAGGGGAATCTTGAGCTAGAAGAGAGAGAAGCAGGACGATGGACACAGGTTTCTATCAGGTCCGCTTTGGATGGAAAGCATATCTTGTGGCATGTCTCTTGACTGACAGGGTCAGTATAGTAGACATGTATTGAATTGACAGAATGTGAGGTCATCTATCTGATTGTTCAGTTTAGTATGACTTATATTTTGTTCCTGCCTACTAATCTCTGGGATTCCATTGAGTGAGTGAGGTCTACTGTGTACATAATGTAGAGTGACATTTGGTGTCATTCCATTAGTGGTCGGTGGTGTTTTCACAGGATATTGAGGCACATCTATCTGCTAGTACAGATTAGTGTAGCTTCTATTCTGGTGATCTGCCCACTAGTCATTGGCATTGCCATTGAACTAGGTGGGGCGGGTCTTTAACCGATGACGCGGTATATTGTGACGCCCGTAGTGGTTTTTAGTTGCAGTACTGCGGGAATTGGTTGCGGCCATTGCTAGGCTTGACCTTTTCATTTTTTAAATGGGAAGTGTTAGGCTCGGCAGGGAGTACATTTTGGAGCGCTACGCTCCGCCTTAAACCACTAGGAGCAGAGCTCCCCTATGGGGCGGAGCTCCACGATATAGAATCTTCGAGCCATAGGTTTAAAACGATTAGTTACCGGAGTGTAACTCCAGTTCTATGAGTGGAGCGGAGCCCCATAGGGGAGCTCTGCTCCTAGTGGTTTACCCTCTGCCCTAAGGCAGCAACAGCCTGAAGCAAAATTATGCACACACCTGCCAGCCAATGGGAGCACAGGTGTCCCTATAAGAGGGGACGCTTCCCCTCAATCAGCCTCCCGAGATATTATCTTCAGCGAGACTAGAGAGGGTCGGCAGGGCCTTAAGTCCTATGGGGCTCCGCTCCACTCATAGAACTGGAGTTACACTCCGGTAACTAATCGTTTTAAACCTATGGCTCGAAGATACTGTGCAGACACGGTGATCTGAGCTATCTGATTGGCCAGTGGTCGGCCTATAGGAGGACTTGATTTGCTCTCTGGACCTGCCGGGTAGGCGGAGTTCTACCTTCAGACAAATGAAATGGGAACACGTTTCCTTCCCGGCACCAGGGCTGCTGAATCAAGTGGACCTACTGCAAACAGCACCAAAAAATTAAAATAAATAGGAACACAAGGCTTTATCGTTGGGTTTTTTACAGAAATGTTTGGTGATCGACTAGGAATGTCTTGGAGATGGAGCAGTCAATCGCGATCGACCGGTTGGTGACCACTGATGTAGACAGACATGAATTACCTCTCTCTTTAGGTTGTTTTATATAGCGCAATTAGACCTCCACCAGATAACACTACCACACCAGGAAGTAACTCCCATGACTTACGTTTCTCCATGCTGATGGTCAATATCCCTTTTCTTATCAACAGGTAGAGACCTCCAACTCCAACAAGAGCTGTGACTCCAGCTGCAACAAGACCTGTCAGCCACAAGGACTGGCACTGCGTAGGAAACATTTGATCTGAAACACAGGATGTAGAATTATTACAATACCTAATGCGTATTACACCTGAAATGACTTAAACAACAGGACATTTTTTACCGATAGTGCCTTCTTTCAAATATCCAAAACAGACCCTCACCTGGAATATGAACCCGTCTCTCCTTCATGTGTTTGATCTCCGGCTGTTGAACCCGACACGTGAACGTGTTGTTGTCCGTTTTCGGGACGTTGACATGGCTTGTCACAGTGTAGCTGCCTTCACGGTCTCTGGATGTCTCTGGAGGTCCAGCAGCAGGGAGGACACGTCCATGAACGTCACACCACTCCATGACAGGCTCTGGGTAGCAGCCTTCAGCCTCACAGCGCAGGACCACCTCATCACCTTTGATTCCTTCAATGGAGATTACTGGTCGAGACGCTGCACCTATAGAGATACAGAGATATACCACGGCTCTCAGCCAATCAGTATTCAGGGCTCAAACCACCTTGTTTATAATGTTATACCACGGGTATGACAATAAAATAATTACGTTGGTAACCAGTTTATAATAGCAATAAGGCAACTCAGGGTTTGTGGTATATGGCCAATATACCACGGCTAATGGCTATATCCAGGTTGCGTCGTGCATAAGAACAGACCTTAGCCGTGGTATATTGGCCATATGACACACCCCCTCGTGACTTATTGCTTAAATATAATTAGGATTTGCTGATACTTATGGACCTTAAAATTCAAAAAGTAACTTCCAATGACTCACAGCATTGTACATTGAATTAGCTGGGGTTATCACACTATTAAGGTTAGCATGTAGGCTAACCAATCTAACTAATACTCATCAGGCAATGGACTTGACATTGAACTCACCCTTGATTTCATGTGATCTGTCTCTTAAGGGGGATTGGGTGGTCAGCAGGTGTGTTGACTCACCAACAATGAGTTGAATGGTGGTTTTCTGGTGGTCCAACAGTGGAATGTAACAGGTGTAGTTTCCAGCATCAGAGAGTTCCACTCTGGTCAGCTTTAAACCAGCGTTGCCTTCCTCTAGTTCTTCTTTAAACAGTGACGTCCTTCCCCCGAATGATGGATTCTGGAGCGCAAGGTCGTCCTTCTCATCTCTGTAAAGATGCACCTCTTTTGGTTTTAGGTCAGGTCTCTGCCATTCTACTGTCTGATACACAGCGCTAACGGTGGGTCTCAGGGTGCAGGGCAGGATGACGTCGTCGCCAACTAAGGCCACAATGGGCTCAGCAGAACCAGCAACCTGAACTGTCCCTGAGAAGAAACAGATTACAGAGTGATATACTTTGAGACAAAGCAAGATACAGGCCTACTGAATGATGAGCAGGTTGACAGTGACTCCCACACTAAAACCATCTCATTAATAGTAGGGATCAGATAGAATAATCGGTTTATCGATTAGTTGATCGAGGGTGTTTGAATCAATCCCAGATACGGAAAAGGCTGCATTTCCCACAGACAGCTGATCTCTCTTTAGTGAGAGCTTTATACAAGGGAACCTCAGGAGCCACGTTTTAAAGGTCCAATGCAGACGTTTTTAGCTCATTATCAAATCATTTCTGGGTAACAATGAAGTACCTTACTGTGATGTTGACCATTTGAATTGAAAACAAAGTTTTTAAAAAATAGAATCTTAGCAAAGAGAATTTCTCAAGCAAGAATGTATCTAGGACTGTCTGGGAGTGGTCTGAGTGGGGAGGGGGAAACTGAAAACTAGCTGTTATTGGCAGAGAGGTTTGGAACTCTTTCTTATTGGTCTATTAACTAATTTACCGCAAGGTGATGTCACCATGGAATTGACATTTTGACATTTTAGTCATTTAGCAGACGCTCTTATCCAGAGCGACTTACAGTTAGTGAATACATTTTTTAATTTTTTTATTTTATTATTATTTTTATACTGGCCCCCCGTGGAAATCAAACCCACAACCCTGGCGTTGCAAACGCCATGCTCTATCAACTGAGCTACATCCCTGCCGGCCATTCCCTCCCCTACCCTGGACGACGCTGGGCCAATTGTGCGCCGCCCATGAGTCTCCCGGTCGCGGCCGGCTGCGACAGAGCCTGGATTCGAACCAGGATCTCTAGTGGCACAGTTTGCACTGCGATGCAGTGCCTTAGACCACTGCGCCACTCAGGAGGCTATTTGGCACAGGAATCACAAAACTCCATCCCACCAAAACAGGCTGAAATTTCAGCCAGTCTTTTCAAACAGCTCTTACACTAAAAGGGCATTATCATCATTTACACAATTTCACAGTATTATTCCAACCTCAGTGTGGAAATCAAACACAGGAAAATCACATTTTTGACTGCACTGGGCCTTTAATAGCTCTCCTGAACGGTTACCTGCAGACATTTGTTAAAAGCGGCAATCAGCCATTGAAACAATAACGAAGCCTATTTCCTATTTCCTGTTTCGGTAAGAAACTGAAGGAGGGGACTGAAGAAATGTAACCACTCTCAAGTTAATAGACAGAGCTATGGGTGCAACAACTGACCATCCATGACATCAAAATGTTACACCTGCAAATCTGTGTACACGACAAGTAAACTTTGATTTGGCCCCGGTTTCCTAGAAGTATCTTAAGGCTAAGTTTATCGTTAGAGCCATAGGATCCTATCCGATGCTTTTGGGAAACCGGGCCCTGTTCCATTCTATAGATGCTGTGTATAAGAAAGTTTAAGAAAGTGTAAGAAAGTAACGTCACAACCGCAAAATCCACATTAGTACTAGCTAGCAAACGTACTTACCGCCTGTGTCACTTGATGTTGATGATATAGTAATGATGTACATTAACATTGTACACAACCAGCAGGGCAAAGAAGTCTTCATATTGACCGGTTAAGCGTCCAACGTTATGGTGCTCCGGTTAAAGACACAAGAGGCAGGATCAGGCAGGAAACATTGTAGTGACGTGACTCTGCTGACCTGGTTCCCCAGAGTTTATAGAAACCCACACACGCTGGAAACATCTCGTGATACAAGCAGCATTTCACCGCCCGCCCCTCCCCTCCAATGACTGTAAATGAACAGTGTTGCCTATGGAGGACTAAAAGTGCCACAATTAAATAAATAAATACACCATTAAATAATTACTTAAATGTGTCATTAATTAATTAAAATTAGAATTAAATACATAAATGTGTTATTAAATGTGTCATTAATTAATTCAAATACCGATTCATTTTATGTAAAATACATATATAATTATTTCACTATTTACATTTACATTTCATGGTCCTGCGTTGGAGTGATTCATGAATTACTTAAAACTGTCAAACTGACCCATCAAAGTCAGTGGGCGGGGCTAACGCGAATCTAGTCTGATCCATTGCTTTGGTCTGAAGTAGAGTAGGCCAACCTGGATAGAGACAATGGAGGATCTCCGTGAACTTTCCAGGGAGTTGGTTAGAGACATTTTAAACTTAGCAGAGGATGTAGAAGCAGGACCTGCTGACCCA
>NC_059230.1:5636734-5711734 GCF_020615455.1 Coregonus clupeaformis
GTCTCTTTAAAATCTCCCGAGCTTTTAAAGATCAACCTGTGAGCTGTAGTTTCTACAGTGCATACTATGCAAAGCTGTATTATTTTAAAAACTGAATAAGTAACATTTCATTTCTCACTGCCTTGGTGACCAAAAATAACAATCTTGTGTAAGGACATGTCAAACTAGTTTTAAGTACAAGACTGATTATGCTTGTCATCCATTCAGGTTCCTGAAGAATATGGGATCGATTGGAACGGACCTCACTGCCTTCATCGAGGCACTGTGTCAGTCCCCGAGGTTCAGCTGGCCCGTGAGCTCTCAGATGAAGAGGTTGCAATTTTGCCAGCTCCAGGAGTTTCTGTTACTGATGCACTTAGACTATATGTAGAGACTGTGGAAGTGTTATCAAGAATCTTAGACTGATGTCCAACCCATGTTTTTATTTGTTGTGTTAGAACAAGCAAAGAAAAACTGAAAGTTTACTTTCCTTTTAAAAGAAAGGAAAAAAAGCTGTTTCTTTGAAGCTTCCTGTCTCATTATGGTCCACAGAATGACTAACATGAATGCTGTACTGTTAGCACTGAAGGTGCAGAACAGTTTGATTTTAGTAAATGGAAGAAAAAAAAGTCAACTACTGCACAGTGTGTTAATGTTTTCAAAGACACTGAACTTGTGTCAATTCATCTGAACTGTGTATGCATTGACATTAGGGCTGGGCAATATGGAGAAAATCAAATATCACATTTTTGATCCAAATCCTTAACCCAAATTTGACAAAAGTTGGCACAGTAGGAAAAATGTTAATAAACACAATAAAGTGCTTTATAAAAATCCATTAAAACTCTAGTACTTAAACTCTCGTGTTAACATAACAAGCCAGGGTTCACAACACATTCTATAATTTCAACAAGTACAGCGATGAATTCTGTCACTTAACCAGCAGGAACTCACTGCATGGAGTAGAAGTTTGTTATGTAGCCATCTCCGATTTGTTTTGGTGACTGCCGGAAGATCCCAAGACATGGAAAGATCTGAAACTGTGTCCTTCTGTTCCGGTGTAAGATCTTCATGTTCAAGCTAGTGGTGTTGAGGTCCGGAGGGGGGTTAATTATTACCAAGCATGACATCCCCACATTGTAGCCTTTACATTGAATATATTCACTGATCATGTACTCTACCTTGGCAAATAAAGGTGCAGTTCAGGTCTGAATGTTTGTGAGACATTATTTTTCAGTCGTATCCAATACCAGGAGTATCAAACTCCAGTCTTTGATTGATGCTGTGTCTGCATGTATGGTTTACAATTATACACTTCAACAGTGTTTACCAATCCTGGTCCTGGGACATCAATGGTTACACATTGTAACTATGCAATAGACTACAAACATGATTTAACTAGTTTAAGGCTGATTTGTAATTCGTATATACAGAAACAGAGTTTTAAAAACAGTACACTACACTTCCTATGCATCATGTAATTACTCTAAAATCGGTTAATCTCACGATCTAATTTCCTTCATCTGCACTAATCTGAGGACACGGGATAGGTGTAGTATTTCATCAAATGAGAGACTTAATTTCAATCAGAAGAGAATGTGAAAAACTTTATTGAAAGAAGTTAATTATCCAAGTGTTATAAATACATAATACATGCATTATAAATATCATAATTGTAATATTATAAATACAAGTTCAATCTGTACTTCAATGCACATCTGGTGTGCATTATAAAAACAGAGGAAGAAAGAGGAGGTGGGGAGAGAGGTGGGAGAAAGAGGAGGTGGGGAGAGAGGTGGGAGAAAGAGGAGGTGGGGAGAGAGGTGGGAGAAAGAGGAGGTGGGGAGAGAGATGGGAGAAAGAGGAGGTGGGGAGAGAGGTGGGAGGAAGAGGAGGTGGGGAGAGAGGTGGGAGAAAGAGGAGGTGGGGAGAGAGGAGGGAGGAAGAGGAGGTGGGGGAGAGAGGTGGGAGAAAGAGGAGGTGGGGAGAGAGGAGGTGGGGAGAGAGGTGGGAGAAAGAGGAGGTGGGGAGAGAGGTGGGAGGAAGAGGAGGTGGGGAGAGAGGTGGGAGAAAGAGGAGGTGGGGAGAGAGGTGGGAGGAAAGAGGAGGTGGGGAGAGAGGTGGGAGGAAGAGGAGGTGGGGGAGAGAGGTGGGAGGAAGAGGAGGTGGGGAGAGAGGTGGGAGGAAGAGGAGGTGGGAGAGAGGTGGGAGGAAGAGGAGGTAGGGGAGAGAGGTGGGAGAAAGAGGAGGTGGGGGAGAGAGGTGGGAGGAAGAGGAGGTGGGGAGAGAGGTGGGAGGAAGAGGAGGTAGGGAGAGAGGTGGGAGGAAGAGGAGGTAGGGAGAGAGGTGGGAGAAAGAGGAGGTGGGGAGAGAGGTGGGAGAAAGAGGAGGTGGGGGAGAGAGGTGGGAGGAAGAGGAGGTGGGGAGAGAGGTGGGAGAAAGAGGAGGTGGGGGAGAGAGGAGGTGGGGAGAGAGGTGGGAGAAAGAGGAGGTGGGGGAGAGAGGTGGGAGGAAGAGGAGGTGGGGGAGAGAGGTGGGAGAAAGAGGAGGTGGGGAGAGAGGTGAGAGGAAGAGGAGGTGGGGAGAGAGGTGGGAGAAAGAGGAGGTGGGGAGAGAGGTGGGAGGAAGAGGAGGTGGGGAGAGAGGTGGGAGAAAGAGGAGGTGGGGAGAGAGGTGTAGGAGGAAGAGGAGGTGGGGGAGAGAGGTGAGAGGAAGAGGAGGTGGGGAGAGAGGTGGGAGGAAGAGGAGGTGGGGGAGAGAGGTGGGAGGAAGAGGAGGTGGGGAGAGAGGTGGGAGAAAGAGGAGGTGGGGGAGAGAGGTGGAAGAAAGAGGAGGTGGGGAGAGAGGTGGGAGAAAGAGGAGGTGGGGAGAGAGGTGGGAGAAAGAGGAGGTGGGGGAGAGAGGTGGGAGAAAGAGGAGGTGGGGAGAGAGGTGGGAGAAAGAGGAGGTGGGGAGAGAGGTGGGAGAAAGAGGAGGTGGGGGAGAGAGGTGGGAGAAAGAGGAGGTGGGGAGAGAGGTGGGAGAAAGAGGAGGTGGGGAGAGAGGTGGGAGAAAGAGGAGGTGGGGAGAGAGGTGGGAGAAAGAGGAGGTGGGGGAGAGAGGTGGGAGAAAGAGGAGGTGGGGAGAGAGGTGGGAGAAAGAGGAGGTGGGGGAGAGAGGTGTGAGAAAGAGGAGGTGGGGAGAGAGGTGGGAGAAAGAGGAGGTGGGGAGAGAGGTGGGAGAAAGAGGAGGTGGGGAGAGAGGTGGAGAAAGAGGAGGTGGGGGAGAGAGGTGGGAGAAAGAGGAGGTGGGGGAGAGAGGTGGGAGAAAGAGGAGGTGGGGAGAGAGGTGGGAGGAAGAGGAGGTGGGGAGAGAGGTGGGAGAAAGAGGAGGTGGGGAGAGAGGTGGGAGGAAGAGGAGGTGGGGGAGGTGTGAGAAAGAGGAGGTGGGAGAGAGGGAGGAAGAGGAGGTGGGGAGAGAGGTGGGAGAAAGAGGAGGTGGGGGAGAGAGGTGGGAGGAAGAGGAGGTGGGGAGAGAGGTGGGAGAAAGAGGAGGTGGGGAGAGAGGTGGGAGGAAGAGGAGGTGGGGAGAGAGGTGGGAGGAAGAGGAGGTGGGGGAGAGAGGTGGGAGGAAGAGGAGGAGGGGAGAGAGGTGGGAGGAAGAGGAGGAGGGGAGAGAGGTGGGAGGAAGAGAGGTGGGGAGAGAGGTGGGAGGAAGAGGAGGTGGGGAGAGAGGTGGGGAGGAAGAGGAGGTGGGGAGAGAGGTGGGAGGAAGAGGAGGTGGGGAGAGAGGTGTAAGAAAGAGGAGGTGGGGAGAGAGGTGGGAGGAAGAGGAGGTGGGGAGAGAGGTGGGAGGAAGAGGAGGAGGGGAGAGAGGTGGGAGAAAGAGGAGGTGGGGAGAGAGGTGGGAGGAAGAGGAGGTGGGGAGAGAGGTGGGAGGAAGAGCGTCAAGGACAGAAAGGGAAAGAGGTAAGAATAGAGGAGCAGGGAAGACAGCATATGATTAATGAATTACAGTGCTACTAGGGAAGACAGCATATGATTAATGAATTACAGTGCTACTAGAGAAGACAGCATATGATTAATGAATTACAGTGCTACTAGGGAAGACAGCATATGATTAATGAATTACAGTGCTACTAGGGAAGACAGCATATGATTAATGAATCACAGTGCTACTAGAGAAGACAGCATATGATTAATGAATCACAGTGCTACTAGAGAAGACAGCATATGATTAATGAATTACAGTGCTACTAGGGAAGACAGCATGTGATTAATGAATTACAGTGCTACTAGGGAAGACAGCATATGATTAATGAATTACAGTGCTACCTTCATATTCTCTCAGTTCATCACAGTTACATAGTAGTGTCTCTAGCGGTGTTTCCTAACCAGCCTTGGGCCCCCAGTCGGTTATCTTAAGAGGGCCCCCAGTTGGACCCCCAGTTGGGCCCCCAGTTGGGCCCCCAGTTGGTTATCTTAAGAGGGCCCCCAGTTGGGCCCCCAGTCGGTTATCTTAAGAGGGCCCCCAGTTGGGCCCCCAGTCGGTTATCTTAAGAGGGCCCCCAGTTGGGCCCCCAGTTGGTTATCTTAAGAGGGCCCCCAGTTAGGCCCCCAGTCGGTTATCTTAAGAGGGCCCCCAGTTGGGCCCCCAGTCGGTTATCTTAAGAGGGCCCCCAGTTGGGCCCCCAGTTGGGCCCCCAGTCGGTTATCTTAAGAGCGGGTGAGGTGGTGATGAGTTAGCAGGTCATGTGAGTTAGCTTGCACTGTAACGTTAACTAGTTAGCTAATAATAAGTTTTTTTGTTGTTGTTATATATAAGTTCTCCCAGCCATGTGGACGAAACAGGGCAGCAAAGTTTGTTTGTCACCAGTGCGGTTTAGAGCATATTACTATTTACCTGTGAATAAATTAATGAAATGGAGAATGGATTAAACTATTTACCCATTTAATAACCGGACCTTCATACAAACTTGCTATACTGAATTCTTGACACACAATCAGGGTTGCCTGGTCAGGAAACATTTCCAGCCCAATGACCACTCAAAGCTGCCCGAAAGGCCTGAAAAACAAGCCCCATTTTGTTTTCTCATCAAAAGGGGCCATATTTATAAAATAAACCATTTTTCCATAACGTTATCGAGCCAATTAAGAAGGAATGTCATAGTAACTTGTAACGACGTTAGAAGCAAAATTCGGGTTTCTTCAAAGTATTAATTATTGCAAGCTATGACATGACGTAATAATGGAATTTTAATATGTGACAAGATAAAATATAATTTAAATATATTAAACTCGCCAGATCATTTTCTATCAATGGATGTCGATTTAACTCGCTTACCTGCTATGATTAAGCAATAAGGCACAAGGGGGTATGGTACACCCAACCCCCTCCTCCCTCTCTGTGGATGACTTCGTCAACCACTTTGAAAAGAAGGTTGACGACATCCGATCCTCGTTTGTTAAGTCTAATGACACTGCTGGTCCTGCTCACACTGCCCTACCCTACGCTTTGACTTCTTTCTGTCACAAGCCGGGCTAGAACTCCGGTCTCAAATGTGTAGAGCTGGGGGTACTACCCCTTAGCCACAGAGGAGATGTTGTAGGACCCAAATGAAACACCCAAGGCAATACTCCAGGCAAGTAGATTTAATGTTCCAAAACAGGAGGCAAAACAAAACAACTCCACGAGGGGAGAAAAACAAACTAAAGATAACTTCGAATAACTTACTAGGACTGACACGGTGGGACAAAGCAGGAGACACATAGACAGGACGCAATAACCAAGTGAGAAACAAGGGGAAAACACACAGCTAAAATACTCAAGGGGAAACAAGGCACAGGTGACATAGATAAGCTAATTAGGACACATGAGGAAAAACTAAGGCAAAGGGGGAACACAGCTGACCTCTAGAGGCCAGGAGACAAACAGGGGAAGCAGGAAGCTGACAGGACCCCTCCTCTAGGAACGACTCCTGACGTTCCTTCCAGAACACCCTGGCCCCAGGGTGCGAAAATCTCGGATCAACCCTGGGTCCAGGATGTCCCTGGCTGGAACCCAGGAGCGCTCCTCTGGCCCGTAGCCCTCCCAATCCACCAGATACTGCAGAGAGTTCTGGACCCTCCGGGAGTCCAGTATCCGGCGGACTGTGTAGGCTGGCTGGCCGTCTATGATCCTGGGAGGTGGCGGGGGTCTGTGGGGGGGGCAAAAGGAGAAGACAAGACAGGTTTAAGGAGTGAAACATGGAAAGTGGGGGTTAACTCTAAGGGAGCGAGGCAGAACTAAACGATACGACACAGGGTTAACCTTTCTAGAAATGCGGAAAGGGCCGATGTATCTCTGGGAAAGCTTCTTGGATTCGACCCGGAGGGGGCAAGTTCTTAGTGGCCAACCAAACTCTCTGACCAGCTCGGAAACTAGGGGACGCCCGGCGGTGGCGATTAGCCTGACTTTGGTATCTCTGGGAGGTCCGAAGGAGGGTACACCTGGCCTTCTTCCAGGTCCGCCTACAGCGTTGGACAAAGCGCTGGGCCGAGGGAACACCAACTTGCGCCTCTTCCTCTGGAAATAATGGAGGGTTGTAACCGAACTGGCATTCGAAGGGGGACAATCCGGTGGCTGAGGACTGGAGGGTGTTGTGGGCATATTCAGCCCAAATGATATAGGTGGCCCAAGACGTGGGATTACTGGCCGCCATACACCGCAGGGTGGTCTCCAGATCCTGATTAATCCGTTCCGTTTGGCCATTAGACTCTGGATGGAATCCTGACGATAGGCTGGCTGTGGCCCCAATAAGCCTGCAGAAGGCCCCCAAAACCGGGACGAGAATTGGGGACCTCGGTCAGAGACCACGTCCAGGGGAATGCCAAATATCCGGAAGACATGGTTCATGAGGAGCTCAGCAGTCTCCTTAGCCGAGGGCAGCTTGGGCAGGGGAATAAACCGGGCAGCCTTAGAGAAACGGTCTACCACCACAAGGATGACGGTGTTGCCCTGGGATAGAGGAAGTCCCGTAACAAAGTCCAGAGAAAGGTGTGACCATGGCCTTCGAGGAACAGGTAAGGGATGGAGCAGTCCCTGGGGTCGCTGGCGTGTCGACTTTCCCTGGTTGCACACAGGGCAGGCCTCAACATAGACCTGCACGTCCTTCTTGATGGACGGCCACCAAAACCGCCGTCGG
Organism: Coregonus clupeaformis; assembly: GCF_020615455.1. Taxonomy (NCBI): domain Eukaryota; kingdom Metazoa; phylum Chordata; class Actinopteri; order Salmoniformes; family Salmonidae; genus Coregonus; species Coregonus clupeaformis. The sequence goes on from NC_059230.1 coordinate 5,643,876, forward strand.
AGGAACTCCAGTGTGCGAGCACTGCCAGGATGGCATGTCAAGGGCGACTCATGACCCCACTGCAAGACGCGGGCCCGAACCGAGAGAGGAACGTACAGGCGACCGGCAGGACCACCGCCTGGATCGGGCTCATGGGCAAGAGCTTCTCGTACCCCTCTTTCTAGTTCCCACTGAAGAGGTGCGACGATCCTAGACCTCGGAATAATCGATGCCAAGGGCTTCTCTTGTACCTCGGGAGAATAGACTCGAGACAGAGCATCCGGCTTGACGTTCTTGGTGCCAGGTCGGTAAGTCAGGAGGAACTGGAATCGATTAAAGAAAAGGGACCATCGTGCTTGCCGAGGGTTCATCCGCTTAGCCTGTTGGAGATATTCCAGGTTCTTGTGGTCTGTGAGAACCTGGAAAGGGTGCTGAGCCCCCTCAAGCCAATGGCGCCACTCTTCCAAGGCCAGTTTTACCGCAAGCAACTCTAGATCCCCCACGTGGTAGTTGCGCTCGGCCTCAGACAGGCGGCGAGACATGAAGGCACAAGGGTGTAATCTCCCATCCGCACCCCTCTGTGACAGGACGGCTCCCACCCCCACCTCTGAGGCGTCCACCTCCACCACGAAAGGTCTCTCTGGGTCAGGGGTCACCAGAATCGGAGCAGAAGTGAAGCGGCGCTTGAGATCCTCGAAGGCCCCTGCTGCTTCCGGACCCCAGTGAATCTTGGTCCCTCCTCCCTTGGTAAGCGTCGTCAAGGGGGCTACCACCGAGCTGAAATTCTTGATGAACTTCCGATAGAAGTTAGAAAAGCCAATGAACCGTTGAACCTCCTTGACCGTGGCAGGTGTGGGCCAATCGTGGACCGCCTTGACCTTCTTGGGATCCATCTCTAGGTGCCCGGGAGTGACAATAAACCCGAGAAACTGAGTCTGAGAAACATGAAATTCACACTTCTCAGGCTTAACGTAGAGGTGATTGTCAAGGAGCCTCTGGAGAACCCAGCTAACATGCCCCTCATGTTCCTTCAGTGACCTCGAGAAGATGAGGATATCGTCCAGGTACACGAAGACGAACAGATTAAGCATATCCCGGAGAACATCATTAATCAGGGCTTGGAATACTGCGGGGGCATTGGTGAGCCCGAACGGCATCACCCGATATTCATAGTGTCCCGTGGGCGTGTTGAACGCCGTCTTCCATTCGTCTCCTGGCCGGATCCGCACGAGATGGTAAGCATTGCGGAGATCCAGCTTAGTAAAAATGGAAGCCCCTTGAAGCAGCTCAAAAGCAGTGGCCATGAGAGGAAGAGGGTATCGATTCCGAACCGTGATCTTGTTGAGTCCCCGGTAATCAATACAAGGCCTCAGACCCCGTCTTTCTTTTCAACAAAAGAAGCCCGCCCCAGCAGGGGAAGTAGAGGCATAGATGAGGCCGGCTGCCAAGGACTCCTTAATGTAGGTGTCCATAGCTGCGTGCTCGGGGAGGACAAGGAAAAGATCCGACCTCTAGGAGGGCAGCACCCAGGGAGTAGATCAATGGCACAGTCATAAGTGCGATGAGGCGGTAAGGCAGTAGCCCGGGCCTTGCTGAACACTGCCTTGAACCGATGGTAAACACTGGGGACACGGGAGACGTCAACAGACTCTTGAAACTGGGTACTAGGGGCTGAGGAACTCTGAAGCATGCAGGTGAGTTGGCAAGTGGGACCCCAGCTAAGAATGGTGCCAGTAGGCCAGTCGATCTGGGGATTATGTCTGCATAGCCAAGGGTGACCCAGGATAATAGGATACTCGGGAGAGTCAATGAGATAGAAGGTCTCCTCCTGCTGGTGTTGAGAGATGGTAAGTCGCAGGGATTGAGTCGCCTCAGTAACTTTTCCTGGTTCCAGAGGTCTGCCATCTAAGGCTGTAACTGCCTGGGGTTGAGGAAGTAGTTGGGTAGGGATCTTAAGTTCCTTAGCCAAGGTTACATCCATAAAATCACCTGCGGCACCGGAATCGATCATAGCCTGGACCCGATGCTGGTGGCCCTCCCAGGACAGAGTGGCTGGAATAGCTAGGACCGCGTTAGCAGGAGGAGCTCTAATTTTCCCCATCACAACCCTCCTGTAGCTGGGCGGGGACAGGCGTTTCCCGAAAGCTCGGGGCAAGTGGAGCGGAAGTGGCCGGCAACCCCGCAGTAGAGGCACCGACGCTCCCTCATGCGACGTTCCCTTTCGTTGGAAGAAAGCCTGGAACGGCCTAACTGCATGCTCTCCGGGGAATCCTGGGGCAGTTCAGGAGCCGGGGCAGCTCTGAATGACGGAGTCCAAACAGGAGAAACAGAGCTGCTCAGAGGAACTTGGGACTGAGACACCTGACGGCGAGCCGTTCTCCGCTCTCTTAGACGATTGTCCAGGCGGATGGCCAAGGCTATGAGGGACTCGAGATCTTCAGCTGGTTCACGGGTGGCTAACTCATCTTGAAGGGGCTCAGATAACCCTCCCTGAAAGCAGACCCTCAGCGCTTCATCATTCCATCCGCTCCTTGCTGCTATGGTTCGGAACTCAATGGCAAAATCTGCCGTGCTTCGGGGGCCCTGACGGAGAGACAGTAGGCGCCTGGAAGCCTCCCGCCCACTGACAGGATGATCGAACACCCGCTTGAACTCTTCTACAAATGCAGCGAGGGAGTCACAACAGGCCTCCTGGGACTGCCACACCGCAGAGGCCCAGGCGAGCGCCTTGTCTGAAAGAAGGGTAATGAGGTAGGCAATCTTGGAACGGTCTGTGGGAAAACTTGAGGGTTGGAGCTCGAAGGTGAGGGAGCATTGGGTGAGAAAACCCTGGCAAGAGCTTGGATCCCCAGAAAAGGGCTTGGGAGGTGGTAGTCGGGGGCTCCGCCAACCGAGAAGGCCTGTCGTCACTGGGAGGTGACCGGGGGAAGGGGGAGGACCAAGGAGGCGTTCAAAAGCTGGTGAAGGGAACTCATCATTTCGGCCAGGAGTTGAGAATGTCTAGCCATCAGCTCCTCTTGTCGGCTGAGAACGGCTTCATGGCGCTGGAAAGAAGCCTCATGTCGACTGATCACCGCCAACAGGTCCTGGGAACTGAGTGTTTCTGGGTCCATGATGGACTTGGTTATTCTGTCACAAGCCGGGCTAGAACTCCGGTCTCAAATGTGTAGAGCTGGGGGTACTACCCCTTAGCCACAGAGGAGATGTTGTAGGACCCAAATGAAACACCCAAGGCAATACTCCAGGCAAGTAGATTTAATGTTCCAAAACAGGAGGCAAAACAAAACAACTCCACGAGGGGAGAAAAACAAACTAAAGATAACTTCGAATAACTTACTAGGACTGACACGGTGGGACAAAGCAGGAGACACATAGACAGGACGCAATAACCAAGTGAGAAACAAGGGGAAAACACACAGCTAAAATACTCAAGGGGAAACAAGGCACAGGTGACATAGATAAGCTAATTAGGACACATGAGGAAAAACTAAGGCAAAGGGGAACACAGCTGACCTCTAGAGGCCAGGAGACAAACAGGGGAAGCAGGAAGCTGACATTTCTCCCCTCTCTCTCCAGATAAAATCTTGCGACTAGTGACTGCAGGCCGCCCAACAACCTGCCCGCTTGACCCCATCCCCTCCTCTCTTCTCCAGACCATCTCCGGTGACCTTCTCCCCTACCTCACCTCGCTGATCAACTCATCCTTGACCGCTGGCTATGTCCCTTCCGTCTTCAAGAGAGCGAGAGTTGCACCCCTTCTCAAAAAAACAACACTCGATCCCACTGATGTCAACAACTACAGACCAGTATCCCTTCTTTCTTTTCTTTCCAAAACTATTGAGCGTGCCGTCTTTAGCCAACTCTCTTGCTATCTCTCTCAGAATGACCTTCTTGATCCAAACCAGTCAGGTTTCAGGACTGGTCATTCAACTGAGACTGCTCTTCTCTGTGTCACGGAGGCTCTCCACACTGCTAAAGCTAACTCTCTCTCCTCTGCTCTTGTCCTTCTAGAACTGTCTGCTGCCTTTGATACTGTGAACCATCAGATCCTCCTCTCCACCCTCTCCGAGCTGGGCATCTCCGGCGCGGCTCACTCCTGGATTGCGTCCTACCTGACCGGTCGCTCCTACCAAGTGGCGTGGCGAGAAGCTGTCTCCGCACCACGTGCTCTCACCACTGGTGTCCCCCAGGGCTCAGTTCTAGGCCCTCTCCTTTTCTCCCTATACACCAAGTCACTTGGCTCTGTCATATCCTCACATGGCCTCTCCTATCATTGCTACGCTGACGATACACAACTAATCTTCTCCTTTCCCCCTTCTGATAACCAGGTGGCGAATCGCATCTCTGCATGTCTGGCAGACATATCAGTATGGATGACGGATCACCACCTCAAGCTGAACCCTGGCAAGACGGAGCTGCTCTTCCTCCCGGGGAAGGACTGCCCGTTCCATGATCTCGCCATCACGGTTGACAACTCCGTTGTGTCCTCCTCCCAGAGTGCGAAGAGCCTTGGCGTGACCCTGGACAACACCCTGTCGTTCTCCGCCAACATCAAGGCGGTGACCCGATCCTGCAGGTTCATGCTCTACAACATTCGGGAAGCGGCACAGGTCCTAATCCAGGCACTTGTCATCTCCCGTCTGGATTACTGCAACTCGCTGTTGGCTGGGCTCCCTGCCTGTGCCATTAAACCCCTACAACTCATCCAGAATGCCGCAGCCCGTCTGGTGTTCAACCTTCCCAAGTTCTCTCACGTCACCCCCCTCCTCCGCACACTCCACTGGCTTCCAGTTGAAGCTCGCATCCGTTACAAGACCATGGTGCTTGCCTATGGAGCAGTGAGGGGAACGGCACCTCCGTACCTTCAGGCTCTGATCAGTCCCTACACCCAAACGAGGGCATTGCGTTCATCCACCTCTGGCCTGCTGGCTCCCCTTCCTCTGCGGAAGCATAGTTCCCGCTCAGCCCAGTCAAAACTGTTCGCTGCTCTGGCACCCCAATGGTGGAACAAGCTCCCTCACGACGCCAGGACAGCGGAGTCACTCACCACCTTCCGGAGACATTTGAAACCCCACCTCTTTAAGGAATACCTGGGATAGGATAAAGTAATCCTTCTACCCCCCCCAAAAAAAAATAAACAATATAAAACAAAAATGAACAAAAACAAAAAAAATATTTGTAAAGTGGTTATCCCACTGGCTATAGGGTGAATGCACCAATTTGTAAGTCGCTCTGGATAAGAGCGTCTGCTAAATGACGTAAATGTGCCCTTGAGCAAGGCACTTAACCCTAATTGCTCCTGTAAGTCGCTCTGGATAAGAGCGTCTGCTAAATGACTAAAATGTAAATGTAAATGTACAGTGTATTGGGAAAGTATTCAGACCCCTTGACTTTTTCCACATTTTGTTACTTTACAGCCTTATTCTAAAATGGATTAAATAAAAACATATATATCATTAATCTACACACAATAACCCCATAATGACAATGCAAAAACTGTTTTTTAGAAATGTTTATGAATGTATAAAAAATAAAAACAGAAAAACCTTATTTACATAACTATTCAGAACCTTTGCGATGAGACTCGAAATTGAGCTCAGGTGCATCCTGTTTCCATTGATCATCCTTGAGATGTTTCTACAACTTGATTGGAGTCCACCTGTAGTAAATTCAATTGATTGGACATGATTTGGAAAGGCAAACACCTGTCTATATAAGGTCCCACAGTTGACAGTGCATGTCAGAGCAAAAACCAAGCCATGAGGTCGAAGGAATTGTTCGTAGAGCTCAGAGACAGGATTGTGTCGAGGCACAGATCTGGGGAAGGGTACCAAAACATTTCTGCAGCATTGAAGGTTCCCAAGAACACAGTGGCCTCCATCATTCTTAAATGGAAGAAGTTTGGAACCTCCAAGACTCTTCCTTGAGCTGGTCGCCCGGAAAAACTGAACAATCTGGGGAGAAGGGTCTTGGTCAGGGAGGTGACCAGTGGCGGCTCCTGAAAAAATTCTCAGGAGGGGCAATTTTTCTGATGATTTAGGTGACCTACACACATTTAAAAAAAGATATGTCCAGCAACAACATGAAGACAGGGGCAGCATATAAGTCAATACCAGAAGCATTTATTGACTGATCTCAAAAGTGTTGGCTTACCAGGGTTGGTGGAGCCCTCAGTTTCATCTTTGCCTCGCAAAGCTAACTCAAACACTCCGCAAAACTTCACACACTGGATTAGCCGGCTGAGGATGTGGCGGTTCTTGCTAATGTCGTAGTAAATATATTTGTTATAGTGAATATGGAATATGATATGTTGAGTAAAATGTTGTGCTAAGATCTATTTAGGTCAGGAGCTGGTTATAAGTTCTGTTCCTATCCAATAACAATGGACAAAAGGGTCCTATCTTGTCAGCCTTGTCAGCAGGTGGCCAAGGACAACACCCACGCCATAGGCCTCTCAGTTCTTCCAACTCACAAGTTCTTGCTCTGAGGACACACACACACACAAACACACACACACACACATCATCACTGTTAAACACACACACACACACACATCATCACTGTTAAACACACACACACACACACACACACAAAAATCCCCTCTCTTAGGCTGAACATTTGAAGACAGAGAACCCGACTCAGAGCCAATGCTCTGTAGCCTGGAGGGGACCTCGCCCAACTCATCAGGACCAATCAGAAGATCAGAACTACTAGATTGAACCTACTTCATTTATTGCATAAAATGTCTGCACACAATGTTTCGGGGCTCTCTTCAGATAATAATAATAATAATAATAATAATATGCCATTTAGCAGACGCTTTTATCCAAAGCGACTTACAGTCATGCGTGCATACATTTTTGTGTATGGGTGGTCCCGGGATCGAACCCACTACCTTGGCGTTACAAGCACCATGCTCTACCAGCTGAGCTACAGAAAGTGGATACTCATGGATGCGCATTGCAATTGTAAAATGTCAACACAATTGGAGACACCACGTCATTTTTGGAGACATGTTATTGACAGTAAACTATTGTAGATGCGACTGCTAACTAAATAAAACATTTTAGCTGGCTAGCTAATCATCTTAGCTAAATGTGGGGCAAACAATTCAGTTATTTACCGTTAATTTGAGGGATTGGGGTGAAAGAAATCGAGTTACATAGTGATACTTTACGATATACTGTATTGACAATATCGCAATATTTTAGCGCTAGTTGGCTGTACCTGCACCAAAACACCATTATTGTTCCTTCATAGCTTGTTCTCAATCTTTTCACATTGGGAGCCAATTTGTTTTCAGCACTTTTATTTCCATGACTGATCAAAACTCGTTCTCATGGCTTTCTGATCCCTCTGCAACAGACATATGGTGCGCAATAAAATCACAGTATCGAATCGCAATACGTATAGAATCATGAGACTCGCAATGCTGATGCATATATCTTATCGTGAGGTTCCTGGCAATTCCCAGCCCAAGTTCATTTGCCACAACAAATCTCTTCGCTAGCAAACGCGATGTCTTCTCCAAAACGGCAATGTGTCTCCAGCAATGTTTACTTTTTTGACGTTCTATGGCATCTCCACTTTCCAAGCATATATGACCACATGTAATATTTTGGTAAGTGATGCAAATAGTGAACTATGTAGGGCCAGGATGTAAAATATATGTAGCTGCAGCAATTTCTCTTATCTGATATGGTAAGTAATGGGGCTTAATTTATAGCTCCCTAAGAGTTTGACGAACGGGTCCGTGAACGCGATTCCAGATATATTTACCTCTGAATAAACTGCCTTTATTACACCATATCCACCCTGTCCAAAGTCTCTACTTGGTCTCAGTTGGTTCTCCAGTAAACTTGTGATTATCAACACTAACCTCATCGTTGTGGCGGCGGACAGCTAGCCTGTATCCCTCGTCATCCAGTTGAGTGAGTGGCAATGTCTTTTTTCGTTCAGTACCAATTTTTGGAAAATCCTCGGGTGTAGGACTTTCCGCCTTTAGTAGAAACCTGTTGAATTATTAAATTTGGTCTGGGAGGTCCTAATTGTTTCGATGCCAATTTATCTTCATTTGTTCGCCGACAAAAAGGAACTTCTTTCAAACAATCCACTCTTTTCTCAGTTACGTTCATGGTTACGTAACGTATGACGAAAGCGCGTAAGTGCAAGCCCACAGACACCCATTGAGATTGTATTGAAGGCTCTGAAATTTGAAAAAAATAGATTTTACATGGGAGTCTATGACAGACTTCTGGGCGATTTTCAACCTGACTGAAATCGCCCCAAAAGGGGGGGGGAGCCATTTGAAGCACGACTTTAGCCTGATTCGACATTTAGTGGCAGTGTGGCACTGTGGCAGATCAGACGTATAGATTACAACACTGATAACTACTGTTGCCGTGATATAATTGATTAGAAAAAAAATCCCTTCCTTTTCCCGTTTGGCAGTGCGTCGCCCATATCGCCCTATTGAACAGGCCGCCCCTGGAGGTGACCAAGAACCCGATGGTCACTCTGACAGAGCTCCAGTGTTCCTCTGTGAGATGGGAGAACCTTCCAGAAGGACAACCATCTCTGCAGGACTCCACCAATCAGGCCTTTATGGTAGAGTGGCCAGACGGAAGCCACTCCTCAGTAAAAGGCACATGACAGCCCGCTTGGAGTTTGCCAAAAGCCACCTAAAGGACTCTGAGACCATGAGAAACAAGATTCTCTGGTCTGATGAAACCAAGATTGAACTCTTTGGCCTGAATGCCAAGCATCACGTCTGGAGGTAGTTAATTTATTTCCAAAGCTGCGATGATGGGACACACACAGTATGGATGAATGATCAGTAGTGACGGGATGTAAATAGCACTCCCACAGCAAGTCTCCATAAATCTGCTGCATAATATACTAACAAAAAAAAATAATCAAAACGTCTACTAAGGTCATTGTGATCATATAGTGGATTTAACCATTTCTAATCATTCCTAATTTACTATAATACAGATAAATACATTGTTTCCATGTGTAATCTCATATTTAACAACATCAGAATAAACTATCATCCATTTTAGCGTTCAAAATATTCCAAAATGAACCTGAAATGACTCAATGTCACCCTCTAGTGGTGAGAAAATATAACACACTTAGAATATACCACTTATTTTCCTAAACTAACAAAACCAGGCTAATAAACTGGCTGGTGTTCATGAGTTTATAAAACATATACTTTATACATTTGTCATAAATTACCTGCAAATGATGGGACACACACAGTATGGATGAATGATCAGTAGTATATAAATATCACTCCTAAAGAAGATGCATCTTCAAGTTAGCTACCAACTTCAAAGAGGGAATGTTAGCTAGCATAAAACCCACATGGAAAACGGAGATTCGGCAAATATCATATAAAGAGTGGCTTCTTTGACGCCAAACCAACAACAGTAGTTATTAATAACATAAATTGCTAATGTACGATGTAAAAGGTGGATGTTATGATGTAATGTCAACTTCATACATGTCTAACCCTGGACAATTCAATGTTCAACTCCCCCACAGCAATTCTCCATAAATGTGCTGTGGACGACCCAGAATCCCAGACCTTTATCACTGAGAGTATTTGACACTCATCTACCAGGAGGTGGCATAATACCCATTTTTATGCAGGATTTTAACAACTTCATTACCCCATTACACTTACACAAGTCCCAATTTCTTATAGCCTAATTTTCTAGACATCAATGTACAGCAACATTTTTACACGTCACTGCAGAACACCCGCCATATGGACACATACTCAGCTGTGGGGCTTACAAGACCCCAATTTCATATAATTTTCAAGACATCAATGTAGCAGTAGAACAAATATCACAATATCGGAATATAACTTCAAATAAAATAAATCAATGTAGGCTACAGCAGAACACACATATGAGAATATATAGGCCTCCTGCCTATGTGATAATATGAAGCACATATTCAGATTACAAACGTGTTCTGTGCTGTGAAGGTAAAGGCAGAAAAATGTCCTAACTTAGTTTTCAAAACCTCCCACAATGACTCTCCCCATGTCAAGTCCATTTAACTCCTGAGAGTCAACTTCTTGCTCCAAGCCATGAGCGGGCCTGTGGCTGTGACGTCTCCAAGCCATGAGCGGGCCTGTGGCTGTGATGTTTAGCCTCCTTCTAAGGCTGTTCTGGTTAGTGTCTATTTATTTATTGTTCATTTTGAGTGTTAACCTGGGTGTCCTCTTTAGCCTCGTCTACAAGGCTTGCTGCCACCAAATGTGCCTTGATTCAGGAATGTTCCAAAACCTTTTTTCTGAGGGCTCTTTGTTGTTGTTTTGTACGTCAGACAGAGGATGTTAATTTACTGTCCATTCCACCCACTCTTCTGCTAGTTTAATCCCTCCAGTCGTTTTTAGACCCAAGCTCCCAACCTTTTTGCATGTTGTACAGCCCAACTTTGAATTCTGCATGACAAGCCAGGGGTTATACGTTTGCTTGTTCTTGAACTGCAAATTGCACCTGCTCCGAGCACTTGGTCGGTGGAGGCACTGCCCCCTCCCCCAGCTCCCCTTCTCCCTCTCCCACTGAGTCTGACTCGATAGTAGCCCTACTAGCTAGTGGAGGTGCCGGTGGTGATGCTGAACTATGGGGGTGATAAGAGGTGGTGATGCTGAATTATGGGGGTGAAAAATGGTGGTGATGCTGAACTATGGGGGTGATATGTGGTGGTAATGCTGAACTATGGGGAGTGATAAGTGGTGGTGATGCTGAACTATGGGGGTGATAAGCGGTGGTGATGCTGAACTATGGGGGTGATAAGTGGTGGTGATGCTGAACTATGGGGGTGATAAGCGGTGGTGATGCTGAACTATGGGGGTGATAAGTGCCAGAATTAAGCCTTGTGAAGCTACTGACACCTCTCACCAAGTCACCTAACATCTTCCTAGCGAAATAAAATACTGCCATGAATTAACATGGGCTGTCAATGGAGGCAAGTTTTTTTCTAACGGCTTGTGTACACTAGCACCCAGTAAATGTACACTAGCACCCAGTAAATAGCCGCGTGCCGCTTCGGCCGCATAGAGTGGCGCGCTTGTGGGCGTGGTGGCAGCATATGCAGCACATTCGATTGTGCGTCAACAATTCAGCATAGCAAGTTCGTATGAAGGTCTGGTTATTAAATGGGTAAATAGTTTAATCCATTCTCCATTTCATGAATTTATTCACAGGTAAATAAACTCAGCAAAAAAAGAAACCTCCCTTTTTCAGGAACCTGTCTTTCAAAGATAATTCGTAAAAATCCAAATAACTTCACAGATCTTCATCGTAAAGGGTTTGAACACTCTTTCCCATGCTTGTTCAATGAACCATAAACAATTAATGAACATGCACCTGTGGAACGGTCGTTAAGACACTAACAGCTTACAGATTGTAGGCAATTAAGGTCACAGTTATGAAAACTTAGGACACTAAAGAGGCCTTTCTACTGACTCTGAAAAACACCAAAAGAAAGATGCCCAGGGTCCCTGCTCATCTGCGTGAACATGCCTTAGGCATGCTGCAAGGAGGCATGAGGACTGCAGATGTGGCCAGGGCATAAAATTGCAATGTCCGTACTGTGAGACGCCTAAGACAGCGCTACAGGGAGACAGGACGGACAGCTGATCGTCCTCGCAGTGGCAGACCACATGTAACAACACCTGCACAGGATCGGTCCATCCGAACATCACACCTGCGGGACAGGTACAGGATGGCAACAACAACTGCCCGAGTTACACCAGGAACGCACAATCCCTCCATCAGTGCTCAGACTGTCCACAATAGGCTGAGAGAGGCTGGACTGAGGGCTTGTAGGCCTGTTGTAAGGCAGGTCCTCACCAGACATCTCTGGCAACAACGTCGCCTATGGGCACAAACCCACCGTCGCTGGACCAGACAGGACTGGCAAAAAGTGCTCTTCACTGACGAGTCGCGGTTTTGTCTCACCAGGGGTGATGGTCGGATTCGCGTTTATCGTCGAAGAATAAGCGTTACACCGAGGCCTGTACTCTGGAGCGGGATCGATTTGGAGGTGGAGGGTCCGTCATGGTCTGGGGCGGTGTGTCACAGCATCATCGGACTGAGCTTGTTGTCATTGCAGGCAATCTCAACGCTGAGCGTTACAGGGCAGACATCCTCCTCCCTCATGTGGTACCCTTTCTGCAGGCTCATCCTGACATGACCCTCCAGCATGACAATGCCACCAGCCATACTGCTCGTTCTGTGCGTGATTTCCTGTAAGACAGGAATGTCAGTGTTCTGCCATGGCCAGCGAAGAGCCCGGATTGTTTGGGGCATCCGGAAAACACCTTGTCCGGAGAAGACAAGGTGAGCGCTACCATCAGTCCTGTGTCATGCCAACAGTAAAGCATCCTGAGACCATTCATGTGTGGGGTTGCTTCTCAGCCAAGGGAGTGGGCTCACTCACAATTTTGCCTAAGAACACAGCCATGAATAAAGAATGGTATCAACACATCCTCCGAGAGCAACTTCTCCCAACCATCCAAGAACAGTTTGGTGATGACTAATGCCTTTTCCAGCTTGATGGAGCGCCTTGCCATAAGGCAAAAGTGATAACTAAGTGGCTCTGGGAACAAAACATCAACATTTTGGGTCCATGGCCAGGAAACTCCCCAGACCTTAATCCCATTGAGAACTTGTGGTCGATCCTCAAGAGGCAGGTGGACAAACAAAAACCCACAAATTCTGACAAACTCCAAGCGTTGATTATGCAAGAATGGGCTGCCATCAGTCAGGATGTGGCCCAGAAGTTAATTGACAGCATGCCAGGGCAGATTGCAGAGGTCTTGAAAAAGAAGGGTCAACAATGCAAATATTGACTCTTTGCATAAACGTAATGTAATTGTCAATAAAAGCCTTTGACACATATGGAATGCTTGTAATTCAGTATACCATAGTAACATCTGACAAAACTATCTCATAACACTGAAGCAGCGAACTTTGTGAAGACCAATACTTGTGTCATTCTCAAAACGTTTGACCACGACTGTACATGCACTGGAAGGTAGTTCATTAGAATCACGTTGCAGAAGAAAATGTCCCGTGGCTTCAACACCGCCCTCGTGATGTCCCATGGCTTCAATACCGCCGTCGTGAGGAACATTCGTGTATAACGACTCAACATCAAAAGTAACTAACAAAGTATTCTCAGGGAGAGGATCAAGAGATTCAATAATAGAGATCATACTGCTGGTGTCCTTTACAAAGGACGGGAGCTGTTATGCGACTGGTCTAATAAAAAAGTCAGCAAAAGTCGATAAAGGGGCCGTTACTGCATCAATGCCCGCTACAATAGGACGCCCTGGAGGTTTTGTAACATTCTTGTGTAATTTCGGCAAATAACTTAAATACCCATTTAGGACAGTAAAGATAGTGTTCTGAAATTGGGCAGTGGGGTCACTTCTGAGTTTCTTGTAGAAGGTGTTGTCAAGCAGTTGTCTATGATCATTTACATAAACTGTCCTATCCATGAATACATCCGACCCACCCTTATTAGCAGGGAGGGTAAGGACTGTCGTAGCCTGATGGTAAATCAAGCAAAGCTTGTTTTTATCCTTAGGTAAATTATGGAAAGATATGTACTCATGTTTGTTCTTCAGGAGATGAACGCCATCTTTTTCAACGAGTCTGCAATATGTCTCAATAGAGTGATTGCGATTGGCTGGAGGTACAAAATAACTCTTACTTCTAAAAGGAGTCGGAGTATGTGCAGGTGAGCAAGCTAAATGTTCAGATGAAATATCACGATGTGGGGAGCTAAAATATTCCCTTAAACAGATGTTTCTAAAAAACTAACATGTCTCCCTTAACATCGAAATCTGAGTTGTAGGCACAAAAGATAACCCTTTATTAAGCTAGGAGACATGGACAGGGCTCAATATCTTGCTTGATAAATGAAAGACACTCAGTCCCGTGGGTTCTGGGACCGTGTGAACGGTCTCCTCTGCCTCCGGTAGTCGTTTCTTCTTACCCTGTCGGCCCAGTCTATCGATGGATTCAAAACTGCCACTGGAAGCGGATGAGCCGCTGGTTGTAGAGCGTTGGTCAGACGGGATTGGATAGAAGTAAGCAGCCTCCCTCCTGCGTCTGTCATGGAGAGGAGGAGCAGTACCTCTTTTGTCAGGGTTTCCCCAGAAGTAGACTTTGTCCTCTGCCTTGTCTTTAATGGGGTGTTCAGTAAGGGTCTGGAACAAACAGACGTGACTGTCATGAGCCTTCATGTACCGAACAAGCTTTTGAGTGTTGGAGGTTCGTCTTCTTGATGTCCCTCACTTGGGGATGACTTATTTTGTTCAATGGACTGTGTTCTAAGGATTCATGCACAGATACAGGAAACCAATAAGTGTTCATATTATATATATATATTATATTATTATTATACATGGTAGTAGATAGTATAAAAGTAATCCTTCTACCCCCCCCCCAAAAAAAAAAAAATAATATATAAAAATAATAATAATAATAATTACAAAAAACATAAAATAAAAAACAACAATATATATATATATATAAAACAAACGAAAATAAAAAAATCTACTAAAAAAAAAGTAAAAAATAATAATACCACAAAAAAATAATACAAAATAATAATAATTGTAAAGTGGTTATCCCGCTGGCTATAAGGTGAATGCACCAATTTGTAAGTCGCTCTGGATAAGAGCGTCTGCTAAATGACGTAAATGTAAAAATATTCTGAAGAATGACAAGTGCTGATTTCTCCCCACAGTTCTGGTTTTGAGGCTTGGGCAGGCTGCAGTTCATCTGTCTAATCCCCTGCAAGGAGAAATACATTTAATGTATATTCCTGTTTGATATGCGTGTATATAATTAAATTGGACATGTTTTCCTTTATAATATGACAGTGTTTGTTTTGTATCCAATGCATTTAGCTTACATTAGGACGAAGCAGTGGAGTTCGGTCTTGAGACCACATAAGTGTCTCGGTCTTGTCTCGGCGTCTGATACATTTGTTTCCATCTGTCCAATAGTATTTCTCATCCACTTTCACCCAATTCTACTCATTCATGATATTGTTTGACTATTTTGGGAGGTGATGATTTACAGTCGACTCCTGATAAGAGCTCAAATACATTTTTACCTTACCAAATAATTAGATGGCCTGCAAAAAAACAAAAACATTTACACACTGAAAAAATGAGCGTGGACCAGAATGAGGCGCTCTCCTCTCTATATATAGTTCCTGCACTGAGGAATACCATCTTCAGAGAATGTTGTGATAATTTATCTGCAGATAATCGATGACTGGAGCTCAAAAAGAAACAGTAACAGTAAACAAACCATGGAGCCAAATTAAAGTTTCTTTCACATTCTTTATTTTGACAGGAAGTCAGTGCTGAGACAGGTCTATTTTCCAGGGGAGCCCTGTATACCACCAAACTACACATTAAATAAAAAGGAACTGTTAAGTATTGTTGTGCAGCTTAAACTCCGTTTGTAACTGAATTTATAAAACGATGCCACTCGCGCAATTAAGAAATAAATAAGGAGTAAAGAAATAAAGTGGTGGAAAAAGTATCCAAACGTCATACTTGAGTAAAAGTAAAAGATACATGAATAGAAAATGACTCAAGTAAAAGTGACCCAGTAAAATACTACTTCAGTAAATGTCTGAAAGTATTTGGTTTTAAATATACTTAAGTATCAAAACTAAAAGTATTAATGTAATGCGTACTTGTGTGTGGCAGGGGAAATATATGGAGTAAAAAGTACATTATTTTCTTTAGGAATGTGGTGAAGTAAAAGTAGTCTAAAATATAAATAGTAAAGTACAGACACCCCCCCAAAAAACTACTTAAGTAGTACTTTAAAGTATTTTTACTGAAGTACTTTACACCACTGGAAATACAAATGGTAGAAAATACATAGACTATTGTTCTATGGAGTGTTCTGATTTTGTTTTAATAATATTACGTCAAAAATAGTAGCACTGGAAAGTTCCATCCTGAGTGATAAAGTAGAAGCTTTGAATGACTTTACCAGCAGCTACAGTAGGTTAGACACTGCTGTCTGAGTTAAAGCTGCTGTGGTGACTTTACCAGCAGCTACAGTAAGCTACACACTGCTGTCTGAGTTAAAGCTGCTGTGGTGACTTTACCAGCAGCTACAGTAAGCTACACACTGCTGTCTGAGTTAAAGCTGCTGTGGTGACTTTACCAGCAGCTACAGTAAGCTACACTCTGCTATCTGAGTTAAAGCTGCTGTGGTGACTTTACCAGCAGCTACAGTAAGCTACACACTGCTGTCTGAGTTAAAGCTGCTGTGGTGACTTTACCAGCAGCTACAGTAAGCTATACACTGCTGTCTGAGTTAAAGCTGCTGTGGTGACTTTACCAGCAGCTACAGTAAGCTACACACTGCCGTCTGAGTTAAAGCTGCTGTGGTGACTTTACCAGCAGCTACAGTAAGCTACACACTGCCGTCTGAGTTAAAGCTGCTGTGGTGACTTTACCAGCAGCTACCGTAAGCTACACACTGCTGTCTGAGTTAAAGCTGCTGTGGTGACTTTACCAGCAGCTACAGTAAGCTACACACTGCCGTCTGAGTTAAAGCTGCTGTGGTGACTTTACCAGCAGCTACAGTAAGCTACACACTGCTGTCTGAGTTAAAGCTGATGTGGTGACTTTACCAGCAGCTACAGTAAGCTACACACTGCTGTCTGAGTTAAAGCTGCTGTGGTGACTTTACCAGCAGTTACAGTAAGCTACACACTGCCGTCTGAGTTAAAGCTGCTGTGGTGACTTTACCAGCAGCTACAGTAAGCTACACACTGCTGTCTGAGTTAAAGCTGCTGTGGTGACTTTACCAGCAGCTACAGTAAGCTACACACTGCTGTCTGAGTTAAAGCTGCTGTGGTGACTTTACCAGCAGCTACAGTAAGCTACACACTGCTGTCTGAGTTAAAGCTGCTGTGGTGGTGCGCGTTATCCACTTTAATTCTCTGAACATCAACAATCATGCATGTCAGTGCATACAGCATAACAGAGAAAATTAAATCTACCTTAAATATATGTATTCAGACCCCTTGACTTTTTCCACATTTTGTTACATTACAGCCTTATTCTAAAAATGATTAAATCGTTTTTTTTCAACATTATCAATCCACACACAAAATGTTAGCAAATGTATAAAAAAATAAAAAAATAACTATCACATTTACATAGGTATTCAGAACCTTTATTCAGGACTTTGTGAAAGCACCTTTGGCAGCGATTACAGCCTAGAGTCTTCTTGGGTATGACGCTACAAGCTTGGCACACCTGTATTTGGGGAGTTTCTCCCATTCTTCTCTGCAGATCCTCTCAAGCTCTGTCAGGTTGGGTGGGGAGCGTCACTGCACAGCTGGTCTCTCCAAAGATGTTCGTTCAGGTTCAAGTCCGGGCTCTGGCTGGGCCACTCCTGCGTTTTCTTGGCTGTGTGCTTAGGGTCGTTGTCATGTTGGAAGGTGAACCTTTGCCCCAGTCTGAGGTTCTGAGTGCTCTGGAGCAGGTTTTCATCAAGGATCTCTCTGTGCTTTGCTCCATTCATCTTTCCCTCAATCCTGACTAGTCTCCCAGTCCCTGCCGCTGAAAAACATCCCCACAGCATGATGCTGCCACCACCATGTTTCACCGTAGGGATGGTGCCAGGTTTCCTCCAGACGTGACGCTTGGCATTCAGGCCAAAGAGTTCAATCTGGGTTTTATCAGACCAGAGAATCTTCTTTCTCGTGGTCTGAGGGTCCTTTAGGTGCCTTTTGGCAAACTCCAAGCGGACTGTCATGTGCCTTTTACGGGGGAGTGGCTTCTGTCTGGCCACTCTACCATAAAGGCCTGATTGGTGGAGTGCTGCAGAGATGGTTGTCCTTCTGGAAGGTTCTCCCATCTCCACAGAGGAACTCTGGAGCTCTGTCAGAGTAACCATCAGGTTCTTGGTCACCTCCCTGACCAAGTCCCTTCTCCCCCGAATGCTCAGTTTGGCCAGGTGGCCAACTCTAGGAAGAGTCTTGGTGGTTCCAAACTTCTACCATTTAAGAATGATGGAGGCCACTGTGTTCTTGGGGACCTTCAATAATGCAGCAATTCTTTGGTACCCTTCCTACAATTTTTGTTTCGACAAACCTGTTTTTGCTTTGTCATTATGCGGTATTGTGTGTAGATTGATGAGGGGGTAAAATCATTCAAATCCATTTTAGAATGAGGATGTAACGTAACAAAATGTGTGAAAAGTCAAGGGGTCTGAATACTTTCCCAATGCACTGTACATGGTTCGCATATGTGATGTAGGTCATCTGCCTTTTCGAAGTCTGCTATGAATAGCAGGCCTGGTTTCTCAGATTTTCCATAATGTTCTATTGTTTCCAATACTTGCCTTATTTTATCGCCAATGTATCTTCCTTGTAAAAAACCTGTCTCATTAGAATGAATAATATCCGACAATACCTTTTTAATTCTATGCGTGGAACAATGTCTTGTAACAGGCAACTTAGCCACAGTCCTTGCTTCCTCATTTGATGTGGGGAAGGCTTCAATCCATTTGGAGTAACTGTCAACCATTACCAACATATATATCTGTATTTTACAGGCTGGCATGTGAACAAAATCAATTAGCATATTTACAAAAAGGACCCAGGGGACTGGTAGGCTTGACAAAGAGGTCACTACTTGCTTTCCTGCATTGTGTTCTTGTCAGATTAGACATTGGACACAGGTTTGATCTGCGATCATGGTAAATTTAGGTGTGTATCATTATATTCTACAATTATTTTCTTACCATTCCCCCTTTGGACACATGACTCACACAAAAACAAAACTCTGCCGGTGAAATAAAAATAAACTAATCACAATAACAAATACAATTATTTGTGGTCCTCTGTAGCTCAGCTGGTAGAGCACGGCGCTTATAACGCCAAGGTAGTGGGTTCGATCCCCGGGACCACCCATACACAAAAAAATGTATGCACGCATGACTGTAAGTCGCTTTGGATAAAAGCGTCTGCTAAATGGCATATTATTATTATTATTATAACCCTTGATAACTCCATAAGGGAAAAAATGTATCCCATGT
The DNA here is from genome assembly GCF_020615455.1 of Coregonus clupeaformis. Classification (NCBI taxonomy): domain Eukaryota; kingdom Metazoa; phylum Chordata; class Actinopteri; order Salmoniformes; family Salmonidae; genus Coregonus; species Coregonus clupeaformis. The sequence continues at coordinate 5,662,976 of NC_059230.1, forward strand.
GGGAATTCAAGGAAGAGTGATGTCACGCCCTGACTCTGGGGACTCTTATTTGTTGAGTCAGGGTGTGATTTTCTATGTTGTATTTTCTATGTTTGTGATCTAGGTTTTGTAGTTCTATGTTTGGCTGGGTGTGTTTCCCAATCAGAGGCAGCTGTCGCTCGTTGTCTCTGATTGGGGAGCATACTTAGGCAGCCTATTGGCAATTAGGTGTTGTGGGATCTTGTTCCGTGTGAGGTATGTTGTTTGTTGTACCTTCGACTTCATGTTTAGTTTTGTTTGTTGTTTTGTCGTTGTGTTTAATATTTAATAAACATGTACGCATATCACGCTACGCCTTGGTCCGTCCCGTCTATGAGCGAACGTGACAGAAGATCCCACCAAACGAGGACCAAGCAGCGTGTCCAGGAGCAGACAGCGTGGACATGGGAGGAGATCCTGGAAGGAAAGGGATCCTGGACATGGGAGGAGATTCAGGCCGGGATGGATCGCCGTCCTTGGGAGGAGACAGTGGAGGCCCGGTATAGAGAGGAGCAGCGGTAACGCAGAAGGCGCCGGCCGAGGAAGAAGCCTGAGAGACAGCCCCAAGAAAAAAATTTGGGAGGCTAAAAGGGTGGTTGGCGGAGCCTAGTGTTAGAGCAGAGCCAACTCCCCGTACTCACGCGAGGAGGCGTGTGACTGGGCAGGCTCCGTGTTATGCTGAGCTACGTACTGTGTCGCCAGTGTGCCGGCACAGTCCTGTACGTCCTGTGCTAGCACCACGCACGTGCCGTGCGAAGATGGGCATCCAGCCAGGACGGGGTGTGCTGGCTCAACGCTCCTGGTCTCCAGGACGCCTCCTCGGTCCCGCATATCCTGCGCCGGTTCTACGTACTGTATCGCCAGTGCGCGTGTACAGCCCTGTGCGTCCTGTGCTGATGCCACACACATACTGTGCGGAAGTAGGCATCCAGCCAGGACGGGTTGTGCCAGCTCTCCGCTCCAGACCTCCAGTCCGCCTCCACAGTCCGGTCTGGCCCGTTCCTGCTCCCCGCACCAAGCAGTGGTGCGCGTCGCCAGCCCGGTACGGCCCGTGCCTGCTCCCCGCACCAAGCCAGTGGTGCGCGTCGCCAGCCCGGTATGCCCCGTACCTGCTCCCCGCACCAAACCAGTGGTGCGCGTCGCCAGCCCGGCCCGGCCTGTTCCTGCCCCTCGCACCAAACCAGTGGTGCGTGTTCCCAGCCCGGCCCGGCCTGTTCCTGCTCCTCGCACCAAGCCAGTGGTGCGCGTCGCCAGTCCGGCCCGGCCTGTTCCTGCTCCTCGCACCAAGCCAGTGGTGCATGTTCCTAGTCCGGTTCGGCCCGTGCCTGCTCCTCGCACCATACCAGTGGTGAGTGTGTCCAGTCCGGCACGGCCCGTGCCCGTTCCACCGGTGCCTGGTCCGGCACCAGTCAGCAGCTCCAGTCCGGAGCCAGAGCAGTCCGCTCCACCGGTGCCTGATCCAGCTCCGGTCAGCGGCTCCAGTCCAGACCCAGACGTCAGCCCCTCTCCAGGTTCGAGGTCTCCCATACCAGGGTCCAGACAGGGCTTGGAGTATAGTGGGAGGAAGGAGAGGGGAAGCAGCGCGCTGAGGTCCAGACCAGACCAGGGGTGGAACAGGGAGGCGGAGAATAGGTGGTTGTCACGCCCGGAGCCGGATCCGGGGTACTGTCACGCCCTGACAATGGGGACTCTTATTTGTTGAGTCAGGGTGTGATTTTCTATGTTGTATTTTCTATGTTTGTGATCTAGGTTTTGTAGTTCTATGTTTGGCCGGGTGTGTTTCCCAATCAGAGGCAGCTGTCGCTCGTTGTCTCTGATATGGGAGCATACTTAGGCAGCCTATTGGCAATTAGGTGTTGTGGGATCTTGTTCCGTGTGAGGTATGTTGTTTGTTGTACCTTGGACTTCACGTTTCGTTTTGTTTGTTGTTTTTGTCGTTGTGTTTAATATTTAATAAACATGTACGCATATCACGCTACGCCTTGGTCCATCCCGTCTATGAGCGAACGTGACAAGTGGAATAGACTGAAGAGAGGTTTTCCTCACACCACTCATACCCTAGTTGATAGAGTAGCTCTCCCTTCCTTTGTGCTTTCTTCACAGTTCAGGGGCAGTGCTCTGTCTCTCTCCTTCTCACCTGTCCAAATCAGAATTACACCTATTGATCAATTATAAAGGGTCAAGAGAAACCTGCCTCAGGAAGCATTTCAAAGGGAGAGATACAGAATCATTGTTAAACTCATCAGAAAACTTAGTGGACATTCCTGGAAGAGAGAAAAAAAAATCAACAAGTCCTTAGTTTTCACAATGCTACACCTTAATCAGTCCTAAGAATGCAATATTCAGTACTACTATGTGTACCATCCTCCCCTTTTCAACTGAGCTTTTTAGGCAGGAACCCTTGATAAAACCATGCGTATACATAATCATACTGGAGACACATCAGGTTGGACAGCGTCCCATTAAGCGGAACAGGTACTTTCTAAAGGAAACTATCCCAGGTGGTCTTATCATATATACCTGTTGCACTGACATATGTTCTGTCCCTGGGACATCAACTAGTCAAAATATGAAACCTGTTGTTTAACAAACCCGCTAGGCCTTCAAAAAGGCTTTTTCTTTTACAGTAATACACATTTTTACTGGGATCTTCTTCAATTTTGGACAGTGTTCCACATACTGGAAACAGATTATTGTTTTAGATGACATTACCTTCATACTTAAGGCACTGGTGTTATTCACACTATTGAATTAAGAAATAGTAATTGGAAATCGTCAAAAAACGTGTCTCATTCAATTATTCATACCTCTGTTCCAATTTTTCCCACTGTGTCCTTTACAGCCTGAGTTCAGTAAGTACCATTCACTTTCACCGGTGGTTTATCTATGGGTCCACAGGAAGCCTAGCTTTAACCCAAACACCAGATGGCAGCCTTTATTTTAATATCAGTCCCAAGGCTCAATCGTCATGTGACCTTGTATTGAAACCTTAGCTTCTTCAAATGACTAAAATATTGCATTAATAGAGTACTATCTGAAAGCCACTACTATTCACATACTTGTTGTTGTAATATATTACCATTCACATACTGTCAACACTCATTAGATTTGACCTCAACTGATAGATCATGAGTACCATGAATCTTTCCATTTGACTTTATCACTGTCTTTGTTACTTTCACTAGTCTCCATATCTGTTTCCTTCAACTAGGACCCTTCTACTCTTTCCAATGGGAAAACCCTATCAATCACTACTGCTAAAACACACGGATCACTCTCAAACAATGTTCTGCTTTTACCCCTATTGTAAGGTTTAAAAACAAACAAAACAAACATGATAACTTCTGTTCACCAGGAGGCCATTTTCCCCTTTTAACGTCTCCTTATTGGAAGGCATTGTTTGTGTTTTAGTCCACACTAACAATGTTACTCTAAATATTTATTACCAATTTCTGTTGGATATTCACTTTCTACTTCACACTCATTAAATGTCTATTATTTTGAGATTAATATGTAATGCGCCAAAATTATGAATTACATTGGCCAATTCAGAAGGGGAGAGATACACTTTGGAGGGAACTTCCTTTTTAAGGTACTGTAGCTCTCAAGACTAGAGTTCCTTTCCAGGATCAACATTTATTCTAACTGGGCTAAGCACTGTCTATCAGTCCACTGTTATTGGAGTGCTCTGGCCATAATGAGTCTGGCACCTGAGACAGGATAGACTGAGAGAGAGAGACAGTTTCCCACTCCGTCTCGGGGAGTGGGTCAATTTTGCCTACTCACGAATTGGGTTTAGAACTTCATTGTTGGGGATATCAACTAAAACGCCATCTGGAATAAATTGTAGCCTTAAGTTTAGTTAACCAGTCTCTACCTAGCAAGTTAAACGGTTGAGTGGGTGATGACAGAAAATCATGTTCAACATTCATTGGTCCATTCATGGGTTGTCACGGTTTCGGCCGAGGCTGCCTCTCTTCCTTGCTCGGGCAGGCTTCGGCGGTCGTCGTCCCCGGAGTACTAGCTGCCACCGTTGTATGTTTCGATGTTCGTTTGGTTTTGTCTTTATGTTGTACACCTGTTATCGTTTAGCGTTCATTAGTGTGTCCTATAAGTTCTCGTTTTGTTAGTCATGTGGCATGTGTGATTGAGCTTACTGTCTACTAGACTGTGTTTCGTTCCTCCTCTGTTTGGAGAGGTTTTCGCACTTGTTGTGCGCGTTGTTATTTTTCTTGTGTGTTTTACGCCTGTGTGCGTAATCGCTTGCCTTTAGGCTCTTTTGGATCGTTTGGAGTGTTGGATCACTAAAGTCTGTTGGACTGAGCTTCTGCGTCCTGCGCTTGATTTCCTGCACCACATCTACACACAGCACCTTCTGACATGGGTTTTGTTTCAAAATGTATTACTGGGGTGGTATTCCTTAAATTCTTGATGAAGGCTCTGATTAATGTGCCGATTATATATTTAGTTGGAAGCTGTTTTAAAAGCATAGAAAATGCCCCAATCTTTGTCTGACACGCTTTGGACAGTCATACAGTGCTTTAACCTTATCAAATGAGCCGTAAAGGGTCCACTGAATATTTCTCAGAACCCTTTTTACACCACATATGTACATCTACGTGTGGGTGTTCAAGTTGTATTTTCCCCGCTGGATCAGCACCTCCAACGGTGCACATAGAGGGTTTATTATTATTATTATTATTAGTACCCATGATTTCTAATAGTCTTCTTAGACCCTTATTATGACACCATCTCTAATAACCCATTATACACACATACAACTTGGTAACCCTCATATATGCAAACCGATTATACATTCAGTATTATAATACTGTAGGCTATCCAATTCCTTCTTGCAGGCTATCCAATTCCTGCTAATAGACTGGTCCAACAGTATATTTCAGTATATTCCACAAAGGTGGAGGTAGCGGTCCTGCTGCTGGGTTGTTGCCCTCCTACGGCCTCCTCCACGTCTCCTGATGTACTGGCCTGTCTCCTGGTAGCGCCTCCATGCTCTGGACACTACGCTGACAGACACAGCAAACCTTCTTGCCACAGCTCGCATTGATGTGCCATCCTGGATGAGCTGCACTACCTGAGCCACTTGTGTGGGTTGTAGACTCCGTCTCATGCTACCACTAGAGTGAAAGCACCGCCAGCATTCAAAAGTGACCAAAACATCAGCCAGGAAGCATAGGAACTGAGAAGTGGTCTGTGGTCACCACCTGCAGAACCACTCCTTTATTGGGGGTGTCTTGCTAATTGCCTATAATTTCCACCTGTTGCCTATTCCTTTTGCACAACAGCATGTGAAATGTATTGTCAATCAGTGTTGCTTCCTAAGTGGACAGTTTGATTTCACAGAAGTGTGATTGACTTGGAGTTACATTGTGTTGTTTAAGTGTTCCCTTTATTTTTTTGAGCAGTGTAGTTCTGCCAAATTGAACGCCATCATTTTGTGGATGAGGAGGACAAGAGATCTTTCACCATTAAGGCTCGGCTGTAAAACAGACAGTCCCTCACAGAGATCTCTCACCATTAAGGCTCGGCTGTAAAACAGACAGTCCCTCACAGAGAGGTCTCTTAAATGTTTTAAGTAGTGGCCAGAGGGATGTCTGAGTCCATCCGGGTCACAGCACCAAATGTTGTGGAAATTAAGATCCAAAGATGAAGGCAGAGATTATTTAATTGTATAATAGAATAATCTTTAATCAAGCAGCTGCAGGGGAGATTATTCTGATTTCACAGGGAAGAATTTAAAGAATAAATGGTTACATGTCCCTTATATAGTGGGAGGTGATAATACAATCATATTGTTACACAACAGTTATTTTATACAAGCAACAGTCTCAGAACACAATGGCCTTGTGTTAGGGTACAGATACACCAGGAGTCTATGAAAGGCATAACATCACAGTCCAACACAGAACATATCCCTTGAGAAGTTACAACAGCTCACCGCAAATTATGGCACCACACTAGCTTTCACTCAAATGTGAGGGGCTGATGCTCATTGGCTAGGGGGTGAAATGTAGAGAGGGCAGTAATTCTGCATGTGTGAACTACACATTGACACATCCAGCCCAAAGCGGGAGGTTAAAAAAATACGCTCTTAGTCGCCAAAGTAACGGAGCATGTTTTTAACATTTATAACCCTTAAACCTTTTTTATTATAACCATTATAACCCTGGCTTATAACCCTTATTACTTAACCATTATAACCATTATAACCATTATAACCATTATAACCCTTATTACTTAACCATTATAACCTTTATAACCATTATAACCATTATAACCATTATAACCCTTATTACTTAACCATTATAACCCCTATAACCCTTATAACCCTTATTAATTAACCATTATAACCATTATAACCATTATAACCCGTATTACTTAACCATTATAACCATTATAACCATTATAACTATTATAACCATTATAACCATTATTACTTAACCATTATAACCATTATAACCATTATAACCATTATAACCCTTATTACTTAACCATTATAACCATTATAACCCTTATAACCCTTATTACTTAACCATTATAACTATTATAACCATTATAACCCTTATAACCATTATAACCCTGGCTTATAACCCTTATTACTTTTTCCATTATAACCATTATAACCCTTATAGCCCTCATTACTTAACCATTATAACCATTGTAACCCTTATAACCCTCATTACTTAACCATTATAACCATTATAACCCTTATAACCCTTATTACTTAACCATTATAACCCTTATAACCCTCATTACTTAACCATTATAACCATTATAACCATTATAACCATTATAACCATTATAACCATTATAACCCTTATTACTTAACCATTATAACCATTATAACCCTTATAACTTATAACTCAATAGTTATGGGAATTACCACCGGACAAAACTCATCACTCTTCATCACAGTCAAAGTCACAGTCATTTTCCTCATCCCCTGTTTCTCTTGGCTTCTTTATGCTTCCCTTTGACCCTCCGCTCATTTCTCCCTGCCTCTTTTGCCCCGCCCCAGCCTCTCCGTTCCTCCCTGTATCATCCTGTTTTCCATTCTGACAATCATCTGGGAACACCTTGACACCACCATCTGGGTTCAGCATCTTATACAGCTCTGCCAAGGTTTTAGAGGGCAATGTTTTTTTTGGTTTCCCCTTTCCTTTTTCCTCCCACTGGTTCTCACCCCAGTGTGCTCCGGCCACCCACTGTCTCTGGTTGTGGTTGTAACAGCAGTAGGCTGTCCACAGGAGAGATGGGATGTTCACTCGGTTGTTCAGTTTGTTGCTCTCACTGGGCACTGCTCCAGTCACCACATAGGCGTTTATCTTCCCGTTGCTATCAAGACAGTCCGTCATAAGCTTTTTTCTGACACTGCACTCCATTGTACGCCAGCTGCCTTGGTTGAAGGATCTTACCTGGGGAACAGCGTTTGTCAGGGTGAAAGTGGACTTCTTGGTATCCTCATCAGGCGCATACAAACATGGGAATAGATGACCTCTGTCTATTTCCATGTTTTCTATTTTTACTTTGTAGTCCGCGTCCGCAGCCTGTTTTATGACGGTTTGATCCACCTTCATGTCAAGTTGGTTTGTTAAAGCTTCGAGCTGCAGAAACATCAGTCATACATTAACTCTATAAAACGTTCATACATTAACTCTTTAAAAAGTTCATACATTAACTTATTAAAACGTTCATAAATTAACTCATTCAAATATTCACAATTTCACAATCCAAACTTAAGCTGAACATGGTTGCACCAAAAGGTGCATTCGTGTCTCAAAGATACTGAATGTCTATACCAGTAAACAAATACAAATGTTATGTTATATGACAAAACATTAGGCCTACCTGGGGCTCGATCATCCAGGATATTTTTGGTCTGCCTTCAGGAGCATCAGTGTAGGTGTAGGCTGAGAACACAGGGATCTTGTTGGTCGTGTCGTAGAGAGTTGCAAACCTGTATTTGCCTTCGTACTTCTGGCAAATCAGTTTGTAGCGGTCCGGGTCCTGGTCCGGGTTCAGGACTATCCCACCAACCAAAATACCCGGGAGATTTGGAGTTGTCCCCTTCAGGAAGAAATCACTGCACTTTGGATCGAACCTGTTCACCACCTCAGAGAGAGAAGGAGGAAGGAGAGAGAGGAGGAGGAGAGCAGAGAGATGATTCAATACCCCCATCATCACCTGAAGACTGGACACCACAGAGACAAAGATGAAGTTACAGAGACCAGTTGGTAGACTGGAGACTGCTGAGCTGAGACAAGACAGACTGCTTTAAATAGGTTTTCAGAGACCAGTTGGTAGACTGGAGACTGCTGAGCTGAGACAAGACAGACTGCTTTAAATAGGTTTTCAGAGACTCCTCCTTCAGACGTCAAGACAGATAGGGTTGATTTGCATAAACTCCTCTGTATGGTTACATGGAACTGCAACAGGCCTTTAAACAAGAACCACCACAGACATTTTAATTTACTTCATGTTAATTCAACATTTTCATGGGCCCTAACTCTGCCATTGAGAATGTCATGTCTTGACTTTTCCTTGATAAGTGTTTTAAAGAAATGGGGTGATTTAGAGATCAGTCAGGAATTGAACTTCTGAAGCCAAATATCTAATTGATCCATTAAATGACCGGGTATGATGGTGCATTGATCAGTTATACAGTTTAAAGCTGTTCTTTTTGCGTTTTTGCCCAAAATTGACCTTTTACACATTGACTTTGTTTGAACTTGATGTCATGAACAAAATCTTAGGAGGACAAATCATTTTGAATGTTTTTTTCCCCCCTGCCCTTCCTTCTCCTGACAGTTTCCTGGCCAACTGATTATAACATTCCCCAGATGAACCTTGACCTGTTAGTTTAATGCAGAATGAGTGAACCCTCTCTGTACCCTGAGTTCTCCTAGATGCTGAACCCTGATGTAGTGACCCTGGTGACCCCCCTGACCTGACCCTGGTGACCCCGCTGACCTGAACCTGATGACCCCCCTGACCTGAACCTGATGACCCCGCTGACCTGAACCTGATGACCCCCTGACCTGAACCTGGACCCTGGTGACCCCGCTGACCTGAACCTGGACCCTGGTGACCCCCCTGACCTGAACCTGGACCCTGATGACCCCCCTGACCTGACCCTGGTGACCCCGCTGACCTGAACCTGATGACCCCCCTGACCTGAACCTGATGACCCCCCTGACCTGAACCTGATGACCCCGCTGACCTGAACCTGATGACCCCCCTGACCTGAACCTGGACCCTGGTGACCCCCCTGACCTGAACCTGATGACCCCGCTGACCTGAACCTGATGACCCCCCTGACCTGAACCTGGACCCTGGTGACCCCGCTGACCTGAACCTGGACCCTGGTGACCCCGCTGACCTGAACCTGATGACCCCGCTGACCTGAACCTGATGACCCCGCTGACCTGAACCTGAACCTGATGTTCCCTCTGACCTGAACCTGGACCTTGGTGACCCCGCTGACCTGAACCTGATGACCCCCCTGACCTGAACCTGGACCCTGGTGACCCCGCTGACCTGAACCTGATGACCCCGCTGACCTGAACCTGAACCTGATGTTCCCTCTGACCTGAACCTGGACCTTGGTGACCCCGCTGACCTGAACCTGATGTCCCCTCTGACCTGAACCTGATGTCCCCCCTGACCTGAACCTGATGTCCCCTCTGACCTGAACCTGATGTCCCCTCTGACCTGAACCTGATGTCCCCTCTGACCTGAACCTGATGACCCCCCTGACCTGAACCTGATGACCCCCCTGACCTGAACCTGATGACCCCCCTGACCTGAACCTGATGTCCCCTCTGACCTGAACCTGTACCCTGATGACCTGAACCTGTACCCTGATGACCTGAACCTGTACCCTGATGACCTGACCCTGATGTCCCCTCTGACCTGAACCTGATGTCCCCTCTGACCTGAACCTGATGTCCCCTCTGACCTGAACCTGGACCCTGGTGACCCCGCTGACCTGAACCTTTATCCTGGTGACCCCGCTGACCTAAAGAGAAGAAAAAGAGGTCATGAACATTCTGGGGTTTTCCCCGGGTCAAACACTTTCTAACAATTAGCTAGTAATGTCTCTGTCCTACAGAATGCATCAGACTGTTGGGTTGGTGGATTGTTACCAGACAGTAATGAGACTATGACATCAGACTGTTGGGTTTGTGGATTGTTACCAGACAGTAATGAGACTATGACATCAGACTGTTGGGTTGGTGGATTGTTACCAGACAGTAATGAGACTATGACATCAGACTGTTGGGTTGGTGGATTGTTACCAGACAGTAATGAGACTATGACATCAGACTGTTGGGTTGGTGGATTGTTACCAGACAGTAATGAGACTATGACATCAGACTGTTGGGTTGGTGGATTGTTACCAGACAGTAATGAGACTATGACATCAGACTGTTGGGTTGGTGGATTGTTACCAGACAGTAATGAGACTATGACATCAGACTGTTGGGTTGGTGGATTGTTACCAGACAGTAATGAGACTATGACATCAGACTGTTGGGTTGGTGGATTGTACCAGACAGTAATGAGACTATGACATCAGACTGTTGGGTTGGTGGATTGTTACCAGACAGTAATGAGACTATGACATCAGACTGTTGGGTTGGTGGATTGTTACCAGACAGTAATGAGACTATGACATCAGACTGTTGGGTTGGTGGATTGTTACCAGACAGTAATGAGACTATGACATCAGACTGTTGGGTTGGTGGATTGTTACCAGACAGTAAAGAGACTATGATATCAGATTGTTGGGTTGGTGGATTGTTACCAGACAGTAATGAGACTATGATATCAGATTGTTGGGTTGGTGGATTGTTACCAGACAGTAATGAGACTATGACATCAGATTGTTGGGTTGGTGGATTGTTACCAGACAGTAATGAGACTATGACATCAGATTGTTGGGTTGGTGGATTGTTACCAGACAGTAATGAGACTATGACATCAGACTGTTGGGTTGGTGGATTGTTACCAGACAGTAATGAGACTATGACATCAGACTGTTGGGTTGGTAGATTGTTACCAGACAGTAATGAGACTATGACATCAGACTGTTGGGTTGGTGGATTGTTACCAGACAGTAATGAGACTATGACATCAGACTGTTGGGTTGGTGGATTGTTACCAGACAGTAATGAGACTATGACATCAGACTTTTTGGTTGGTGGATTGTTACCAGACAGTAATGAGACTATGACATCAGACTGTTGGGTTGGTGGATTGTTACCAGACAGTAATGAGACTATGACATCAGACTGTTGGGTTGGTGGATTGTTACCAGACAGTAATGAGACTATGTCATCAGACTGTTGGGTTGGTGGATTGTTACCAGACAGTAATGAGACTATGATATCAGATTGTTGGGTTGGTGGATTGTTACCAGACAGTAATGAGACTATGACATCAGACTGTTGGGTTGGTGGATTGTTACCAGACAGTAATGAGACTATGACATCAGACTGTTGGGTTGGTGGATTGTTACCAGACAGTAATGAGACTATGACATCAGACTGTTGGGTTGGTGGATTGTTACCAGACAGTAATGAGACTATGACATCAGACTGTTGGCTTGGTGGATTGTTACCAGACAGTAATGAGACTATGACATCAGACTGTTGGGTTGGTGGATTGTTACCAGACAGTAATGAGACTATGACATCAGATTGTTGGGTTGGTGGATTGTTACCAGACAGTAATGAGACTATGACATCAGACTGTTGGGTTGGTGGATTGTTACCAGACAGTAATGAGACTATGATTTCAGATTGTTGGGTTGGTGGATTGTTACCAGACAGTAATGAGACTATGACATCAGATTGTTGGGTTGGTGGATTGTTACCAGACAGTAATGAGACTATGACATCAGACTGTTGGGTTGGTGGATTGTTACCAGACAGTAATGAGACTATGATTTCAGATTGTTGGGTTGGTGGATTGTTACCAGACAGTAATGAGACTATGATATCAGATTGTTGGGTTGGTGGATTGTTACCAGACAGTAATGAGACTATGATATCAGATTGTTGGGTTGGTGGATTGTTACCAGACAGTAATGAGACTATGATATCAGATTGTTGGGTTGGTGGATTGTTACCAGACAGTAATGAGACTATGATATCAGATTGTTGGGTTGGTGGATTGTACCAGACAGTAATGAGACTATGACATCAGACTGTTGGGTTGGTGGATTGTTACCAGACAGTAATGAGACTATGATATCAGATTGTTGGGTTGGTGGATTGTTACCAGACAGTAATGAGACTATGATATCAGATTGTTGTGTTGGTGGATTGTTACCAGACAGTAATGAGACTATGACATCAGATTGTTGGGTTGGTGGATTGTTACCAGACAGTAATGAGACTATGACATCAGACTGTTGGGTTGGTGGATTGTTACCAGACAGTAATGAGACTATGATATCAGATTGTTGGGTTGGTGGATTGTTACCAGACAGTAATGAGACTATGACATCAGACTGTTGGGTTGGTGGATTGTTACCAGACAGTAATGAGACTATAACATCAGACTGTTGGGTTGGTGGATTGTTACCAGACAGTAATGAGACTATGACATCAGACTGTTGGGTTGGTGGATGGTTACCAGACAGTAATGAGACTATGACATCAGACTGTTGGGTTGGTGGATTGTTACCAGACAGTAATGAGACTATGACATCAGACTGTTGGGTTGGTGGATTGTTACCAGACAGTAATGAGACTATGATTTCAGATTGTTGGGTTGGTGGATTGTTACCAGACAGTAATGAGACTATGACATCAGACTGTTGGGTTGGTGGATTGTTACCAGACAGTAATGAGACTATGACATCAGACTGTTGGGTTGGTGGATTGTTACCAGACAGTAATGAGACTATGACATCAGATTGTTGGGTTGGTGGATTGTTACCAGACAGTAATGAGACTATGACATCAGACTGTTGGGTTGGTGGATTGTTACCAGACAGTAATGAGACTATGACATCAGACTGTTGGGTTGGTGGATTGTTACCAGACAGTAATGAGACTATGATTTCAGATTGTTGGGTTGGTGGATTGTTACCAGACAGTAATGAGACTATGATATCAGATTGTTGGGTTGGTGGATTGTTACCAGACAGTAATGAGACTATGATATCAGATTGTTGGGTTGGTGGATTGTTACCAGACAGTAATGAGACTATGACATCAGACTGTTGGGTTGGTGGATTGTTACCAGACAGTAATGAGACTATGACATCAGACTGTTGGGTTGGTGGATTGTACCAGACAGTAATGAGACTATGACATCAGACTGTTGGGTTGGTGGATTGTTACCAGACAGTAATGAGACTATGACATCAGACTGTTGGGTTGGTGGATTGTTACCAGACAGTAATGAGACTATGACATCAGACTGTTGGGTTGGTGGATTGTTACCAGACAGTAATGAGACTATGACATCAGACTGTTGGGTTGGTGGATTGTTACCAGACAGTAAAGAGACTATGATATCAGATTGTTGGGTTGGTGGATTGTTACCAGACAGTAATGAGACTATGATATCAGATTGTTGGGTTGGTGGATTGTTACCAGACAGTAATGAGACTATGACATCAGATTGTTCGGTTGGTGGATTGTTACCAGACAGTAATGAGACTAAGACATCAGATTGTTGGGTTGGTGGATTGTTACCAGACAGTAATGAGTCTATGACATCAGACTGTTGGGTTGGTGGATTGTTACCAGACAGTAATGAGACTATGACATCAGACTGTTGGGTTGGTAGATTGTTACCAGACAGTAATGAGACTATGACATCAGACTGTTGGGTTGGTGGATTGTTACCAGACAGTAATGAGACTATGACATCAGACTGTTGGGTTGGTGGATTGTTACCAGACAGTAATGAGACTATGACATCAGACTTTTTGGTTGGTGGATTGTTACCAGACAGTAATGAGACTGTGACATCAGACTGTTGGGTTGGTGGATTGTTACCAGACAGTAATGAGACTATGACATCAGACTGTTGGGTTGGTGGATTGTTACCAGACAGTAATGAGACTATGACATCAGACTGTTGGGTTGGTGGATTGTTACCAGACAGTAATGAGACTATGACATCAGACTGTTGGGTTGGTGGATTGTTACCAGACAGTAATGAGACTATGACATCAGACTGTTGGGTTGGTGGATTGTTACCAGACAGTAATGAGACTATGACATCAGACTGTTGGGTTGGTGGATTGTTACCAGAGAGTAATGAGACTATGACATCAGATTGTTGGGTTGGTGGATTGTTACCAGACAGTAATGAGACTATGATATCAGATTGTTGGGTTGGTGGATTGTTACCAGACAGTAATGAGACTATGACATCAGACTGTTGGGTTGGTGGATTGTTACCAGACAGTAATGAGACTATGACATCAGACTGTTGGGTTGGTGGATTGTTACCAGACAGTAATGAGACTATGACATCAGACTGTTGGGTTGGTGGATTGTTACCAGACAGTAATGAGACTATGACATCAGACTGTTGGGTTGGTGGATTGTTACCAGACAGTAATGAGACTATGACATCAGACTGTTGGGTTGGTGGATTGTTACCAGACAGTAATGAGACTATGACATCAGACTGTTGGGTTGGTGGATTGTTACCAGACAGTAATGAGACTATGACATCAGACTGTTGGGTTGGTGGATTTTTACCAGACAGTAATGAGACTATGTCATCAGACTGTTGGGTTGGTGGATTGTTACCAGACAGTAATGAGACTATGACATCAGACTGTTGGGTTGGTGGATTGTTACCAGACAGTAATGAGACTATGACATCAGATTGTTGGGTTGGTGGATTGTTACCAGACAGTAATGAGACTATGACATCAGACTGTTGGGTTGGTGGATTGTTACCAGACAGTAATGAGACTATGATATCAGATTGTTGGGTTGGTGGATTGTTACCAGACAGTAATGAGACTATGATATCAGATTGTTGGGTTGGTGGATTGTTACCAGACAGTAATGAAACTATGATATCAGATTGTTGGGTTGGTGGATTGTTACCAGACAGTAATGAGACTATGATATCAGATTGTTGTGTTGGTGGATTGTTACCAGACATTAATGAGACTATGACATCAGACTGTTGGGTTGGTGGATTGTTACCAGACAGTAATGAGACTATGATATCAGATTGTTGGGTTGGTGGATTGTTACCAGACAGTAATGAGACTATGACATCAGACTGTTGGGTTGGTGGATTGTTACCAGACAGTAATGAGACTATGACATCAGACTGTTGGGTTGGTGGATTGTTACCAGACAGTAATGAGACTATGACATCAGACTGTTGGGTTGGTGGATTGTTACCAGACAGTAATGAGACTATGACATCAGATTGTTGGGTTGGTGGATTGTTACCAGACAGTAATGAGACTATGACATCAGACTGTTGGGTTGGTGGATTGTTACCAGACAGTAATGAGACTATGACATCAGACTGTTGGGTTGGTGGATTGTTACCAGACAGTAATGAGACTATGACATCAGACTGTTGGGTTGGTGGATTGTTACCAGACAGTAATGAGACTATGACATCAGACTGTTGGGTTGGTGGATTGTTACCAGACAGTAATGAAACTATGACATCAGACTGTTGGGTTGGTGGATTGTTACCAGACAGTAATGAGACTATGACATCAGACTGTTGGGTTGGTGGATTGTTACCAGACAGTAATGAGACTATGATTTCAGATTGTTGGGTTGGTGGATTGTTACCAGACAGTAATGAGACTATGATATCAGATTGTTGGGTTGGTGGATTGTTACAAGACAGTAATGAGACTATGATATCAGATTGTTGGGTTGGTGGATTGTTACCAGACAGTAATGAGACTATGACATCAGACTGTTGGGTTGGTGGATTGTTACCAGACAGTAATGAGACTATGACATCAGACTGTTGGGTTGGTGGATTGTACCAGACAGTAATGAGACTATGACATCAGACTGTTGGGTTGGTGGATTGTTACCAGACAGTAATGAGACTATGACATCAGACTGTTGGGTTGGTGGATTGTTACCAGACAGTAATGAGACTATGACATCAGACTGTTGGGTTGGTGGATTGTTACCAGACAGTAATGAGACTATGACATCAGACTGTTGGGTTGGTGGATTGTTACCAGACAGTAAAGAGACTATGATATCAGATTGTTGGGTTGGTGGATTGTTACCAGACAGTAATGAGACTATGATATCAGATTGTTGGGTTGGTGGATTGTTACCAGACAGTAATGAGACTATGACATCAGATTGTTGGGTTGGTGGATTGTTACCAGACAGTAATGAGACTATGACATCAGATTGTTGGGTTGGTGGATTGTTACCAGACAGTAATGAGACTATGACATCAGACTGTTGGGTTGGTGGATTGTTACCAGACAGTAATGAGACTATGACATCAGACTGTTGGGTTGGTAGATTGTTACCAGACAGTAATGAGACTATGACATCAGACTGTTGGGTTGGTGGATTGTTACCAGACAGTAATGAGACTATGACATCAGACTGTTGGGTTGGTGGATTGTTACCAGACAGTAATGAGACTATGACATCAGACTTTTTGGTTGGTGGATTGTTACCAGACAGTAATGAGACTGTGACATCAGACTGTTGGGTTGGTGGATTGTTACCAGACAGTAATGAGACTATGACATCAGACTGTTGGGTTGGTGGATTGTTACCAGACAGTAATGAGACTATGACATCAGACTGTTGGGTTGGTGGATTGTTACCAGACAGTAATGAGACTATGACATCAGACTGTTGGGTTGGTGGATTGTTACCAGACAGTAATGAGACTATGTCATCAGACTGTTGGGTTGGTGGATTGTTACCAGACAGTAATGAGACTATGACATCAGACTGTTGGGTTGGTGGATTGTTACCAGACAGTAATGAGACTATGACATCAGACTGTTGTGTTGGTGGATTGTTACCAGACAGTAATGAGACTATGACATCAGACTGTTGGGTTGGTGGATTGTTACCAGACAGTAATGAGACTATGACATCAGACTGTTGGGTTGGTGGATTGTTACCAGACAGTAATGAGACTATGACATCAGACTGTTGGGTTGGTGGATTGTTACCAGACAGTAATGAGACTATGACATCAGACTGTTGGGTTGGTGGATTGTTACCAGACAGTAATGAGACTATGACATCAGACTGTTGGGTTGGTGGATTGTTACCAGACAGTAATGAGACTATGACATCAGACTGTTGGGTTGGTGGATTGTTACCAGACAGTAATGAGAATATGACATCAGACTGTTGGGTTGGTGGATTGTTACCAGACAGTAATGAGACTATGACATCAGACTGTTGGGTTATATATCAACCCATCACCCTGGTCTACTCTCCCCCAGGTTATTGTGTTATATAGCATCACATCACCCTCGTCTACTCTCCCCCAGGTTATTGTGTTATATAGCAACACATCACTCTGGTCTACTCTCCCCCAGGTTATTGTGTTATATATCAACCCATCACCCTGGTCTACTCTCCCCAGGTTATTGTGTTATATAGCATCACATCACCCTGGTCTACTCTCCCCCAGGTTATTGTGTTATATATCAACCATCACCCTGGTCTACTCTCCCCAGGTTATTGTGTTTTATATCAACCCATCACCCTGGTCTACTCTCCCCAGGTTATTGTGTTATATAGCATCACATCACCCTGGTCTACTCTCCCCCAGGTTATTGTGTTATATATCAACCCATCACCCTGGTCTACTCTCACCCAGGTTATTGTGTTATATATCAACCCATCACCCTGGTCTACTCTCCCCCAGGTTATTGTGTTATATAGCATCACATCACCCTGGTCTACTCTCCCCAGGTTATTGTGTTATATAGTAACCATCACCCTGGTATACTCTCCCCAGGTTATTGTGTTATATAGCAACCCATCACCCTAGTCTACTCTCCCCCAGGTTATTGTGTTATATAGCATCACATCACCCTGGTCTACTCTCCCCCAGGTTATTGTGTTATATAGCATCACATCACCCTGGTCTATTCTCCCCCAGGTTATTGTGTTATATATCAACCATCACCCTGGTCTACTCTCCCCCAGGTTATTGTGTTATATAGCACCACATCACCCTGGTCTACTCTCCCCAGGTTATTGTGTTATATATCAACCCATCACCCTGGTCTACTCTCCCCCAGGTTATTGTGTTATATAGCATCACATCACCCTGGTCTACTCTCCCCCAGGTTATTGTGTTATATATCAACCCATCACCCTGGTCTACTCTCCCCCAGGTTATTGTGTTATATATCAACCCATCATCCTGGTCTACTCTCCCCAGGTTATTGTGTTATATATCAACCATCACCCTGGTCTACTCTCCCCAGGTTATTGTGTTATATAGCATCACATCACCCTGGTCTACTCTCCCCCAGGTTATTGTGTTATATAGCATCACATCACCCTGGTCTACTCTCCCCAGGTTATTGTGTTATATAGCATCACATCACCCTGGTCTACTCTCCCCAGGTTATTGTGTTATATATCAACCCATCACCCTGGTCTACTCTCCCCCAGGTTATTGTGTTATATATCAACCCATCACCCTGGTCTACTCTCCCCAGGTTATTGTGTTATATAGCATCACATCACCCTGGTCTACTCTCCCCCAGGTTATTGTGTTATATATCAACCCATCACCCTGGTCTACTCTCCCCAGGTTATTGTGTTATATAGCATCACATCACCCTGGTCTACTCTCCCCAGGTTATTGTGTTATATATCAACCCATCACCCTGGTCTATTCTCCCCAGGTTATTGTGTTATATATCAACCCATCACCCTGGTCTACTCTCCCCAGGTTATTGTGTTATATATCAACCCATCACCCTGGTCTACTCCCCAGGTTATTGTGTTATATATCAACCCATCACCCTGGTCTACTCTCCCCCAGGTTATTGTGTTATATAGCATCACATCACCCTGGTCTACTCTCCCCAGGTTATTGTGTTATATATCAACCCATCACCCTGGTCTACTCTCCCCAGGTTATTGTGTTATATATCAACCCATCACCCTGGTCTACACTCCCCAGGTTATTGTGTTATATATCAACCAATCACCCTGGTCTACTCTCCCCCAGGTTATTGTGTTATATAGCGTCACATCACCCTGCTCTATTCTCTCCCAGGTTATTGTGTTATATATCAACCCATCACCCTGGTCTACTCCCCAGGTTATTGTGTTATATATCAACCCATCACCCTGGTCTACTCTCCCCCAGGTTATTGTGTTATATAGCATCACATCACCCTGGTCTACTCTCCCCAGGTTATTGTGTTATATATCAACCCATCACCCTGGTCTACTCTCCCCCAGGTTATTGTGTTATATAGTATTACATCACCTTGGTCTATTCTCCCCAGGTTATTGTGTTATATAGCATCACATCACCCTGGTCTACTCTCCCCCAGGTTATTGTGTTATATATCAACCCATCACCCTGGTCTACTCTCCCCCAGGTTATTGTGTTATATATCAACTCATCACCCTGGTCTACTCTCCCCCAGGTTATTGTGTTATATAGCATCACATCACCCTGGTCTACTCTCCCCCAGGTTATTGTGTTATATAGCATCACATCACCCTGGTCTACTCTCCCCCAGGTTATTGTGTTATATAGCATCACATCACCCTGGTCTACTCTCCCCAGGTTATTGTGTTATATAGCATCACATCACCCTGGTCTACTCTCCCCCAGGTTATTGTGTTATATAGCATCACATCACCCTGGTCTACTCTCCCCAGGGTATTGTGTTATATATCAACCCATCACCCTGGTCTACTCTCCCCAGGTTATTGTGTTATATAGCATCACATCACCCTGGTCTACTCTCCCCAGGTTATTGTGTTATATATCAACCCATCACCCTGGTCTACTCTCCCCCAGGTTATTCAATCAATTTCAATCAATTTTATTTTATATAGCCCTTCTTACATCAGCTAATATCTCGAAGTGCTGTACAGAAACCCAGCCTAAAACCCCAAACAGCTAGTAATGCAGGTGTAGAAGCACGGTGGCTAGGAAAAACTCCCTAGAAAGGCAAAACCTAGGAAGAAACCTAGAGAGGAACCAGGCTATGAGGGGTGGCCAGTCCTCTTCTGGCTGTGCCGGGTGGAGATTATAACAGAACCATGCCAAGATGTTCAAAAATGTTCATAAGTGACAAGCATGGTCAAATAATAATCAGGAATAAATCTCAGTTGGCTTTTCATAGCCGATCATTAGAGTTTAAAACAGCAGGTCTGGGACAGGTAGGGGTTCCATAACCGCAGGCAGAACAGTTTAAACTGGAATAGCAGCAAGGCCAGGCGGACTGGGGACAGCAAGGAGTCACCACGGCCGGTAGTCCCGACGTATGGTCCTAGGGCTCAGGTCTCTCAGTTGGCTTTTCATAGCCGATCATTTAGAGTTGAAAACAGCAGGTCTGGGACAGGTAGGGGTTTCGTAGCCGCAGGCAGAACAGTTGAAACTGGAATAGCAGCAAGGCCAGGCGGACTGGGGACAGCAAGGTGTCATCATGCCCGGTAGTCCTGACGTATGGTCCTAGGGCTCAGGTTCTCAGAGAGAAAGAGAGAACGAGAGAATTAGAGAGAGCATACTTAAATTCACACAGGACACTGGATAAGACAGGAGAAGTACTCCAGGTATAACCAACTAACCCCAGCCCCCCGACACATAAACTACTGCAGCATAAATACTGGAGGCTGAGACAGGAGCGGTCCGGAGACACTGTGGCCCCATCCGAAGAAACCCCGGACAGGGCCAAACAGGAAGGATATAACCCCCACCCACTCCGCCAAAGCACAGCCCCCGCACCACTAGAGGGATATCCCCAACCACCAACTTACAATCCTGAGACAAGGCCGAGTATAGCCCACAGAGGTCTCCACCACAGCACAAACCAAGGGGGCGCCAACGACAGGAAGATCACGTCAGTAACTCAACCCACTCAAGTGACGCACCCCTCCCAGGGACGGCATGAAAGAGCACCAGCAAGCCAGTGACTCAGCCCCTGCAACAGGGTTAGAGGCAGAGAACCCCAGTGGAGAGGGGAACCGGCCTGGCAGAGACAGCAAGGGCTGTTCGTTGCTCCAGCCTTTCCGTTCACCTTCACACTCCTGGGCCAGACTACACTCAATCATATGACCTACTGAAGAGATAAGTCTTCAGTAAAGACTTAAAGGTTGAGACCGAGTCTGCGTCTCTCACATGGGTAGGCAGACTGTTCCATAAAAATGGAGATCTATAGGAGAAAGCCCTGCCTCCCGCTGTTTGCTTAGAAATTCTAGGGACAATTAGGAGGCCTGCGTCTTGTGACCGTAGCGTACGTATTGGTATGTACGGCAGGACCAACTCGGAAAGATAGGTAGGAGCAAGCCCATGTAACGCTTTATAGGTTAACAGTAAAACCTTGAAATCAGCCCTTGCCTTAACAGGAAGCCAGTGTAGGGAAGCTAGCACTGGAGTAATATGATCAAATTTCTTGGTTCTAGTCAGGATTCTAGCAGCCGTATTTAGCACTAACTGAAGTTTATTTAGTGCTTTATCCGGGTAGCCGGAAAATAGAGCATTGCAGTAGTCCAATCTAGAAGTAACAAATGCATGGATCAATTTTTCTGCATCATTTTTGGACAGAAAATTTCTGATTTTTGCAATGTTACGTAGATGGAAAAAAGCTGTCCTTGAAACAGTCTTGATATGTTCGTCAAAAGAGAGATCAGGGTCAAGAGTAACGCCTAGGTCCTTCACAGTTTTATTTGAGACGACTTTACAACCATCAAGATTAATTGTCAGATTTAACAGAAGATCTCTTTGTTTCTTGGGACCTAGAACAAGCATCTCTGTTTTGTCCGAGTTTAAAAGTAAAAAGTTTTCAGCCATCCACTTCCTTATGTCTGAAACACAGGCTTCTAGCGAGGGCAATTTTGGGGCTTCACCATGCTTCATTGAAATGTACAGCTGTGTGTCATCCGCATAGCAGTGAAAGTTAACATTATGTTTTCGAATAACATCCCCAAGAGGTAAAATATATAGTGAAAACAATAGTGGTCCTAAAACGGAACCTTGAGGAACACCGAAATGTACAGTTGATTTGTCGGAGGACAGACCATTCACAGAGACAAACTGATATCTTTCCGACAGGTAGGATCTAAACCAGGCCAGAACTTGTCCGTGTAGACCAATTTGGGTTTCCAGTCTCTCCAAAAGAATGTGGTGATCGATGGTGTCAAAGGCAGCACTAAGGTCTAGTAGCACGAGGACAGATGCAGAGCCTCGGTCTGACGCCATTAAAAGGTCATTTACCACCTTCACAAGTGCAGTCTCAGTGCTATGATGGGGTCTAAAACCAGACTGAAGCATTTCGTATACATTGTTTGTCTTCAGAAAGGCAGTGAGTTGCTGCGCAACAGCTTTTTCTAAAATTTTTGAGAGGAATGGAAGATTCGATATAGGCCGATAGTTTTTTATATTTTCCGGGTCAAGGTTTGGCTTTTTCAAGAGAGGCTTTATCACTGCCACTTTTAGTGAGTTTGGTACACATCCGGTGGATAGAGAGCTGTTTATTATGTTCAACATAGGAGGGCCAAGCACAGGAAGCAGCTCCTTCAGCAGTTTAGTAGGAATAGGATCCAGTATGCAGCTTGAAGGTTTAGAGGCCATGATTATTTTCATCATTGTGTCAAGAGATATAGTACTAAAACACTTAAGTGTCTCTCCCGATCCCAGGCCCTCGTGATCTGTGCAGATCCAGGACAGCTAAGCCCTGGAGGAATACGCAGATTCAAAGAGGAGTCCGTAATTTGCTTTCTAATGGTCATGATCTTTTCCTCAAAGAAGTTCATGAATTTATCACTGCTGAAGTGAAACCATCCTCTCTTGGGGAATGCTGCTTTTTAGTTAGCTTTGCAACAGTATCAAAAAGAAATTTTGGATTGTTCTTATTTTCCTCGATTAATTTGGAAAAGTAGGATGATCGAGCAGCAGTGAGGGCTCTTCGGTACTGCACGGTACTGTCTTTCCAAGCTAGTCGGAAGACTTCCAGTTTGGTGTGGCGCCATTTCCGTTCCAATTTCCTGGAAGCTTGCTTCAAAGCTCGGGTATTTTCTGTATACCAGGGAGCTAGTTTCTTATGACAAATGTTTTTCGTTTTTAGGGGTGCAACTGCATCTAGGGTATTGCGCAAGGTTAAATTGAGTTCCTCAGTTAAGTGGTTAACTGATTTTTGTCCTCTGACGTCCTTGGGTAGGCAGAAGGAGTCTGGAAGGGCATCAATGAATTTTTGTGTTGTCTGAGAATTTATAGCACGACTTTTGATGCTCCTTGGTTGGGGTCTGAGCAGATTATTTGTTGCGATTGCAAACGTAATAAAATGGTGGTCCGATAGTCCAGGATTTTGTGGAAAAACATTAAGATCTACAACATTTATTCCATGGGACAAAACTAGGTCCAGAGTATGACTGTGGCAGTGAGTAGGTCCAGAGACATGTTGGACAAAACCCACTGAGTCGATAATGGCTCCGAAAGACTTTTGGAGTGGGTCTGTGGACTTCTCCATGTGAATATTAAAATCACCAAAAATTAGAATATGATCTGCTATGACTACAAGGTCTGATAGGAATTCAGGAAACTCAGAGAGGAACGCTGTATATGGCCCAGGAGGCCTGTAAACAGTAGCTATAAAAAGTGATTGAGTAGGCTGCATAGATTTCATGACTAGAAGCTCGAAAGATGAAAACGTCATTTTTTTTTGTAAATTGAAATTTGCTATCGTAAATGTTAGCAACACCTCCGCCTTTGCGGGATGCACGGGGAATATGGTCACTAGTGTAACCAGGAGGTGAGGCCTCATTTAACACAGCAAATTCATCAGGCTTAAGCCATGTTTCAGTCAGGCCAATCACATCAAGATTATGATCAGTGATTAGTTCATTGACTATGACTGCCTTTGAAGTGAGGGATCTAACATTAAGTAACCCTATTTTGAGATGTGAGGTATCACGATCTCTTTCAATAATGGCAGGAATGGAGGAGGTCTTTATCCTAATAAGATTGCTAGGGTGAACACCACCATGTTTAGTTTTGCCCAACCTAGGTCGAGGCACAGACACAGTCTCAATGGGTATGGCTGAGCTGACTACACTGACTATGCTATTGGCAGACTCCACTAAGCTGGCAGGTTGGCTAACAGCCTGCTGCCTGGCCTGCACCCTATTTCACTGTGGGGCTAGAGGAGTTAGAGCCCTATCTATGTTGGTAGATAAGAGGAGAGCACCCCTCCAGCTAGGATGGAGTCCGTCACTCCTCAGCAGGTCAGGCTTGATCCTGTTTGTGGGTGAGTCCCAGAAAGAGGGCCAATTATCCACAAATGTTATCTTTTGGGAGGGGCAGAAAACAGTTTTCAACCAGCGATTGAGTGCTGAGACTCTGCTGTAGAGCTCGTCACTTCCCCTAACTGGGAGGGGGCCAGAGACAATTACTCGATGCCGACACATCTTTCTAGCTGATTTACACGCTGAAGCTATGTTGCACTTGGTGACCTCTGACTGTTTCATCCTAACATCGTTGGTGCCGACGTGGATAACAATATCTCTATACTCTCTACACTCGCCAGTTTTAGCTTTAGCCAGCACCATCTTTAGATTAGCCTTAACGTCGGTAGCCCTGCCCCCTGGTAAACAGTGTATGATCGCTGGGTGATTCGTTTTAAGTCTAATACTGCGGGTAATGGAGTCGCCAATGACTAGGGTTTTCAATTTGTCAGAGCTAATGGTGGGAGCCTTCGAGTCTCAGACCCCGTAGCAGGGAGGAGTAGAGACTAGAGAAGACTCAGACTCAGACTCCGACTCGCTACATAATGGGGAAAACCGGTTGAAGGTTTC
Organism: Coregonus clupeaformis; assembly: GCF_020615455.1. Lineage (NCBI taxonomy): Eukaryota > Metazoa > Chordata > Actinopteri > Salmoniformes > Salmonidae > Coregonus > Coregonus clupeaformis. Next base: position 5,688,025 of record NC_059230.1, read on the forward strand.
TGTCGGCTGAATGAGCGACACCGGTTGAGCATTCCAACAGTATTTCCCTCCAGAAGCCATGAGAAAGTTGTCCGGCTGCGGGGACTGTGCGGGGGGATTTATACTAACGTTACTGTCTGTACTTGCTGGTGGCACAGACGCTGTTTCTTCCTTTCCTACACTGATATTACTCTTGCCTAACGATTGCGTCTGAAGCTGGGCTTGTAGCACAGCTATTCTCGCCGTAAGGCGAGAATTCTCCTGTATATTATGAGTACAGCGACTGCAATTAGAAGACATCATGTTAATGTTACTACTTAGCTTCGGCTGTTGAAGATGTTGATGAACCATGTCCAGATGAAGCGTCCGGAGTGAAAAAAGTTGAATAAGGGAAAAAAGTTGCGATGGAAAAAGGAAAATAACGTAAAGTTGGCAGCTAAAACGCACAGGAAAGTGACTCTTCTGTCTCGGGATAAACGTCCGGGGTGAAAAAGTTTAACGAAAAAAGATGAGTGAGGACAAAACTAAAAAGTTGGTAAATTTGTTGAACACAGAGATTAATTAAACGTTTATTAAAAGTAAAACGTGAATAGTTTGGCAGGTAGCCAAGTAGCAACAAACAGCAGAGCAGCACGGAGACAATGCGGAAAGGTTATTGTGTTATATATCAACCCATCACCCTGGTCTACTCTCCCCAGGTTATTGTGTTATATATCAACCAATCACCCTGGTCTACTCTCCCCAGGTTATTGTGTTATATAGCATCACATCACCCTGGTCTACTCTCCCCCAAGTTATTGTGTTATGTATCAAACCATCACCCTGGTCTACTCTCCCCAGGTTATTGTGTTATAAAGCATCACATCACCCTGGTCTACTCTCCCCCAGGTTATTGTGTTATATATCAACCCATCACCCTGGTCTACTCTCCCCAGGTTATTGTGATATATATCAACCCATCACCCTGGTCTACTCTCCCACAGGTTATTGTGTTATATATCAACCCATCACCCTGGTCTACTCTCCCCAGGTTATTGTGTTATATAGCATCACATCACCCTGGTCTACTCTCCCCAGGTTATTGTGTTATATATCAACCTATCACCCTGGTCTAATCTCCCCCAGGTTATTGTTTTATATAGCATCACATCACCCTGGTCTACTCTCCCCCAGGTTATTGTGTTATATATCATCACATCACCCTGGTCTACTCTCCCCAGGTTATTGTGTTATATATCAACCCATCACCCTGGTCTACTCTCCCCAGGTTATTGTGTTATATATCAACCCATCACCTGGTCTACTCTCCCCAGGTTATTGTGTTATATATCAACCCATCACCCTGGTCTACTCTCCCCCAGGTTATTGTGTTATATAGCATCACATCACCCTGGTCTACTCTCCCCAGGTTATTGTGTTATATATCAAACCATCACCCTGGTCTACTCTCCCCCAGGTTATTGTGTTATATATCAACCCCATCACCCTGGTCTACTCTCCCCCAGGTTATTGTGTTATATATCAACACATCACCCTGGTCTACTCTCCCCAGGTTATTGTGTTATATATCAACCCATCACCCTGGTCTACTCTCCCCCAGGTTATTATGTTATATATCAACCCATCACCCTGGTCTACTCTCCCCAGGTTATTGTGTTATATATCAACCCATCACCCTGGTCTACTCTCCCCAGGTTATTGTGTTATATAGCATCACATCACCCTGGTCTACTCTCCCCAGGTTATTGTGTTATATATCAACCCATCACCCTGGTCTACTCTCCCCAGGTTATTGTGTTATATATCAACCCATCACCCTGGTCTACTCTCCCCCAGGTTATTGTGTTATATAGCAACCATCACCCTGGTCTACTCTCCCCAGGATATTGTGTTATATAGCATCACATCACCCTGGTCTACTCTCCCCCAGGTTATTGTGTTATATATCAACCCATCACCCTGGTTACTCTCCCCAGGTTATTGTGTTATATATCAACACATCACCCTGGTCTACTCTCCCCCAGGTTATTGTGTTATATATCAACACATCACCCTGGTCTACTCTCCCCCAAGTTATTGTGTTATGTATCAAACCATCACCCTGGTCTACTCTCCCCCAGGTTATTGTGTTATATATCAAACCATCACCCTGGTCTACTCTCCCCCAGGTTATTGTGTTATATAGCATCACATCACCCTGGTCTACTCTCCCCCAGGTTATTGTGTTATATATCAACACATCACCCTGGTCTACTCTCCCACAGGTTATTGTGTTATATATCAACCCATCACCCTGGTCTACTCTCCCAGGTTATTGTGTTATATATCAACCTATCACCCTGGTCTACTCTCCCCCAGGTTATTGTGTTATATAGCATCACATCACCCTGGTCTACTCTCCCCAGGTTATTGTGTTTTATATCAACCCATCACCCTGGTCTACTCTCCCCCAGGTTATTGTGTTATATAGCATCACATCACCCTGGTCTACTCTCCCCCAGGTTATTGTGTTATATAGCATCACATCACCCTGGTCTACTCTCCCCAGGTTATTGTGTTATATATCAACCCATCACCCTGGTCTACTCTCCCCCAGGTTATTGTGTTTTATATCAACCCATCACCCTGGTCTACTCTCCCCCAGGTTATTGTGTTATATATCAACCCATCACCCTGGTCTACTCTCCCCCAGGTTATTGTGTTATATAGCATCACATCACCCTGGTCTACTCTCCCCAGGTTATTGTGTTATACAGCATCACATCACCCTGGTCTACTCTCCCCCAGGTTATTGTGTTATATAGCATCACATCACCCTGGTCTACTCTCCCCAGGTTATTGTGTTATGTAGCATCACATCACCCTGGTCTTCTCTCCCCCAGGTTATTGTGTTATATATCAACCCATCACCCTGGTCTACTCGCCCCAGGTTATTGTGTTATATATCATCACATCACCCTGGTCTACTCTCCCCAGGTTATTGTGTTATATATCAACCCATCACCCTGGTCTACTCTCCCCAGGTTATTGTGTTATATATCAACCCATCACCCTGGTCTACTCTCCCCCAGGTTATTGTGTTTTATATCAACCCATCACCCTGGTCTACTCTCCCCCAGGTTATTGTGTTATATAGCATCACATCACGCTGGTCTACTCTCCCCCAGGTTATTGTGTTATATATCAACCCATCACCCTGGTCTACTCTCCCCCAGGTTATTGTGTTATATAGCATCACATCACCCTGGTCTACTCTCCCCAGGTTATTGTGTTATATATCAACCCATCACCCTGGTCTACTCTCCCCCAGGTTATTGTGTTATATAGTATTACATCACCCTGGTCTATTCTCCCCAGGTTATTGTGTTATATAGCATCACATCACCCTGGTCTACTCTCCCCAGGTTATTGTGTTATATATCAACCCATCACCCTGGTCTACTCTCCCCCAGGTTATTGTGTTATATATCAACCCATCACCCTGGTCTACTCTCCCCAGGTTGTTGGTTGTTATATAGCATCACATCACCCTGGTCTACTCTCCCCCAGGTTATTGTGTTATATAGCATCCACATCACCCTGGTCTACTCTCCCCAGGTTATTGTGTTATATAGCATCACATCACCCTGGTCTACTCTCCCCAGGTTATTGTGTTATATAGCATCACATCACCCTGGTCTACTCTCCCCCAGGTTATTGTGTTATATAGCATCACATCACCCTGGTCTACTCTCCCCAGGGTATTGTGTTATATATCAACCCATCACCCTGGTCTACTCTCCCCAGGTTATTGTGTTATATAGCATCACATCACCCTGGTCTACTCTCCCCAGGTTATTGTGTTATATATCAACCCATCACCCTGGTCTACTCTCCCCCAGGTTATTGTGTTATATATCAACCCATCACCCTGGTCTACTCTCCCCAGGTTATTGTGTTATATATCAACCAATCACCCTGGTCTACTCTCCCCAGGTTATTGTGTTATATAGCATCACATCACCCTGGTCTACTCTCCCCCAAGTTATTGTGTTATGTATCAAACCATCACCCTGGTCTACTCTCCCCAGGTTATTGTGTTATAAAGCATCACATCACCCTGGTCTACTCTCCCCCAGGTTATTGTGTTATATATCAACCTATCACCCTGGTCTACTCTCCCCAGGTTATTGTGATATATATCAACCCATCACCCTGGTCTACTCTCCCACAGGTTATTGTGTTATATATCAACCCATCACCCTGGTCTACTCTCCCCAGGTTATTGTGTTATATAGCATCACATCACCCTGGTCTACTCTCCCCAGGTTATTGTGTTATATATCAACCTATCACCCTGGTCTAATCTCCCCCAGGTTATTGTTTTATATAGCATCACATCACCCTGGTCTACTCTCCCCCAGGTTATTGTGTTATATATCATCACATCACCCTGGTCTACTCTCCCCAGGTTATTGTGTTATATATCAACCCATCACCCTGGTCTACTCTCCCCAGGTTATTGTGTTATATATCAACCCATCACCCTGGTCTACTCTCCCCCAGGTTATTGTGTTATATATCAACCCATCACCCTGGTCTACTCTCCCCCAGGTTATTGTGTTATATAGCATCACATCACCCTGGTCTACTCTCCCCCAGGTTATTGTGTTATATATCAACCCATCACCCTGGTCTACTCTCCCCCAGGTTATTGTGTTATATATCAACCCATCACCCTGGTCTACTCTCCCCCAGGTTATTGTGTTATATATCAACACATCACCCTGGTCTACTCTCCCCAGGTTATTGTGTTATATATCAACCCATCACCCTGGTCTACTCTCCCCCAGGTTATTATGTTATATATCAACCCATCACCTGGTCTACTCTCCCCAGGTTATTGTGTTATATATCAACCCATCACCCTGGTCTACTCTCCCCCAGGTTATTGTGTTATATATCATCCCATCACCCTGGTCTACTCTCCCCAGGTTATTGTGTTATATATCAACCCATCACCCTGGTCTACTCTCCCCAGGTTATTGTGTTATATATCAACCCATCACCCTGGTCTACTCTCCCCCAGGTTATTGTGTTATATAGCAACCATCACCCTGGTCTACTCTCCCCAGGATATTGTGTTATATAGCATCACATCACCCTGGTCTACTCTCCCCCAGGTTATTGTGTTATATATCAACCCATCACCCTGGTTACTCTCCCCAGGTTATTGTGTTATATATCAACACATCACCCTGGTCTACTCTCCCCCAGGTTATTGTGTTATATATCAACACATCACCCTGGTCTACTCTCCCCCAAGTTATTGTGTTATGTATCAAACCATCACCCTGGTCTACTCTCCCCCAGGTTATTGTGTTATATATCAAACCATCACCCTGGTCTACTCTCCCCAGGTTATTGTGTTATATAGCATCACATCACCCTGGTCTACTCTCCCCCAGGTTATTGTGTTATATATCAACACATCACCCTGGTCTACTCTCCCACAGGTTATTGTGTTATATATCAACCCATCACCCTGGTCTACTCTCCCCCAGGTTATTGTGTTATATATCAACCCATCACCCTGGTCTACTCTCCCAGGTTATTGTGTTATATATCAACCTATCACCCTGGTCTACTCTCCCCCAGGTTATTGTGTTATATAGCATCACATCACCCTGGTCTACTCTCCCCAGGTTATTGTGTTTTATATCAACCCATCACCCTGGTCTACTCTCCCCCAGGTTATTGTGTTATATAGCATCACATCACCCTGGTCTACTCTCCCCCAGGTTATTGTGTTATATAGCATCACATCACCCTGGTCTACTCTCCCCCAGGTTATTGTGTTATATATCAACCCATCACCCTGGTCTACTCTCCCCCAGGTTATTGTGTTTTATATCAACCCATCACCCTGGTCTACTCTCCCCCAGGTTATTGTGTTATATATCAACCCATCACCCTGGTCTACTCTCCCCCAGGTTATTGTGTTATATAGCATCACATCACCCTGGTCTACTCTCCCCCAGGTTATTGTGTTATACAGCATCACATCACCCTGGTCTACTCTCCCCAGGTTATTGTGTTATATAGCATCACATCACCCTGGTCTACTCTCCCCAGGTTATTGTGTTATGTAGCATCACATCACCCTGGTCTTCTCTCCCCCAGGTTATTGTGTTATATATCAACCCATCACCCTGGTCTACTCGCCCCAGGTTATTGTGTTATATATCATCACATCACCCTGGTCTACTCTCCCCAGGTTGTTGTGTTATATATCAACCCATCACCCTGGTCTACTCTCCCCAGGTTATTGTGTTATATATCAACCCATCACCCTGGTCTACTCTCCCCAGGTTATTGTGTTATATATCAACCCCATCACCCTGGTCTACTCTCCCCCAGGTTATTGTGTTATATAGCATCACATCACGCTGGTCTACTCTCCCCCAGGTTATTGTGTTATATATCAACCCATCACCCTGGTCTACTTTCCCCCAGGTTATTGTGTTATATATCAACCCATCACCCTGGTCTACTCTCCCCCAGGTTATTGTGTTATATATCAACCCATCACCCTGGTCTACTCTCCCCAGGTTATTGTGTTATACAGCATCACATCACCCTGGTCTACTCTCACCCAGGTTATTGTGTTATATAGCATCACATCACCCTGGTCTACTCTCCCCAGGTTATTGTGTTATATAGCATCACATCACCTTGGTCTACTCTCCCCCAGGTTATTGTGTTATATAGCATCACATCACCCTGGTCTACTCTCCCCAGGTTATTGTGTTATATATCAACCCATCACCCTGGTCTACTCTCCCCAGGTTATTGTGTTATATATCAACCCATCACCCTGGTCTACTCTCCCCAGGTTATTGTGTTATATATCAACCCATCACACTGGTCTACTCTCCCCAGGTTATTGTGTTATATAGCATCACATCACCCTGGTCTACTCTCCCCAGGTTATTGTGTTATACAGCATCACATCACCCTGGTCTACTCTCCCCAGGTTATTGTGTTATATAGCATCACATCACCCTGGTCTACTCTCCCCCAGGTTATTGTGTTATATATCAACCCCATCACCCTGGTCTACTCTCCCCCAGGTTTTGTGTTATATATCAACCCATCACCCTGGTCTACTCTCCCCAGGTTATTGTGTTATATATCAACCCATCACCCTGGTCTACTCTCCCCCAGGTTATTGTGTTATATATCAACCCATCACCCTGGTCTACTCTCCCCAGGTTATTGTGTTATATAGCATCACATCACCCTGGTCTACTCTCCCCAGGTTATTGTGTTATATAGCATCACATCACCCTGGTCTACTCTCCCCAGGTTATTGTGTTATATATCAACCCATCACCCTGGTCTACTCTCCCCAGGTTATTGTGTTATATATCAACCCATCACCCTGGTCTACTCTACCCCAGGTTATTGTGTTATATATCAACCCATCACCCTGGTCTACTCTCCCCAGGTTATTGTGTTATATAGCATCACATCACCCTGGTCTACTCTCCCCCAGGTTATTGTGTTATATATCAACCCATCACCCTGGTCTACTCTACCCCAGGTTATTGTGTTATATATCAACCCATCACCCTGGTCTACTCTCCCCAGGTTATTGTGTTATATGTCAACCCATCACCCTGGTCTACTCTCCCCAGGTTATTGTGTTATATAGCAACCATCACCCTGGTCTACTCTCCCCAGGTTATTGTGTTATATATCAACCCATCACCCTGGTCTACTCTCCCCCAGGTTATTGTGTTATATAGCATCACATCACCCTGGTCTACTCTCCCCAGGTTATTGTGTTATATAGCATCACATCACCCTGGTCTACTCTCCCCAGGTTATTGTGTTATATAGCATCACATCATCCTGGTCTACTCTCCCCCAGGTTATTGTGTTATATATCAACCCATCACCCTGGTCTACTCTCCCCCAGATTATTGTGTTATATATCAACCCATCACCCTGGTCTACTCTCCCCCAGGTTATTGTGTTATATATCAACCCATCACCCTGGTCTACTCTCCCCCAGATTATTGTGTTATATATCAACCCATCACCCTGGTCTACTCTCCCCAGGTTATTGTGTTATATATCAACCCATCACCCTGGTCTACTCTCCCCAGGTTATTGTGTTATATATCAACCCATCACCCTGGTCTACTCTCCCCCAGGTTATTGTGTTATATAGCATCACATCACCCTGGTCTACTCTCCCCAGGTTATTGTGTTATATAGCATCACATCACCCTGGTCTACTCTCCCACAGGTTATTGTGTTATATAGCATCACATCACCCTGGTCTACTCTCCCCAGGTTATTGTGTTATATAGCATCACATCACCCTGGTCTACTCTCCCCCAGGTTATTGTGTTATATAGCATCACATCACCCTGGTCTACTCTCCCCAGGTTATTGTGTTATATAGCATCACATCACCCTGGTCTACTCTCCCCAGGTTATTGTGTTATATAGCATCACATCACCCTGGTCTACTCTCCCCAGGTTATTGTGTTATATAGCATCACATCACCCTGGTCTACTCTCCCCAGGTTATTGTGTTATATATCAACCCATCACCCTGGTCTACTCTCCCCCAGGTTATTGTGTTATATATCAACCCATCACCCTGGTCTACTCTCCCCCAGGTTATTGTGTTATATATCAACCCATCACCCTGGTCTACTCTCCCCAGGTTATTGTGTTATATATCAACCCATCACCCTGGTCTACTCTCCCCCAGGTTATTGTGTTATATAGCATCACATCACCCTGGTCTACTCTCCCCCAGGTTATTGTGTTATATAGCATCACATCACCCTGGTCTACTCTCCCCCAGGTTATTGTGTTATATAGCATCACATCACCCTGGTCTACTCTCCCCAGGTTATTGTGTTATATAGCATCACATCACCCTGGTCTACTCTCCCCCAGGTTATTGTGTTATATAGCATCACATCACCCTGGTCTACTCTCCCCAGGTTATTGTGTTATATAGCATCACATCACCCTGGTCTACTCTCCCCCAGGTTGTGTTATATAGCATCACATCACCCTGGTCTACTCTCCCCAGGTTAGTGTGTTATATAGCATCACATCACCCTGGTCTACTCTCCCCAGGATATTGTGTTATATAGCATCACATCACCCTGGTCTACTCTCCCCCAGGTTATTGTGTTATATAGCATCACATCACCCTGGTCTACTCTCCCCCAGGTTATTGTGTTATATATCAACCCATCACCCTGGTCTACTCTCCCCAGGTTATTGTGTTATATATCAACCCATCACCCTGGTCTACTCTCCCCCAGGTTATTGTGTTATATATCAAATGGAACCGGTCTCCAGTTGGGGGAAAGTCCTTGTAAGTATAACCTTTCTGTCTACAATTACATAACCCTGCCCTTACTGTTAAGAAATGTAACATTCCACCCTAACATGTCGTTTGTAATACATTATAAACTCAAGGATATCAGTGTGTATGTTTAACCTACTTCCTCAGTATGTGGAACTACAGTATGTAGGTGTGTTGGGGGAAAGCCTACTATTATCTGCCTACAAACTGGTCAGGATCCTGCTATGCTGCCTGTGTTGATCCTGCTGGGAGTTCTACCCCAGTTCCCCTAAATCACCCTTTCTGCCTCTTGTATAGGAGGACCTTTGTAGCTGACTCTGCAAAATGTTGTTTCTCTGCATTAATTCCCAATGATGGCATGACAACGGTGCTTGTTGCCATTAGAGAACTAGCCAATGAGGTAGAAAGAATGGATACTGCTACTGCTACTGCTACTGCTACTGCTACTGCTACTGCTACTGCTACTGCTACTGCTACTGCTACTGCTGCTGCTACGCTGCTGCTGCTGCCGCTACTGCTGCTGCTATGCTACTGCTGCTGCTGCTAGCAGCAGCAGCACTCTGCTGCAGCAACAGCACGGCACACACGCAGCAGCAGCCGCTGCTGGCAGCAACTGCTGCGCAGCGGCACTCAGCGGCAGCAGCAGCTGCTGCCGCAGCAGCAGCTCGCGTCTGGCAGCAGCACGCGCAGCGGCGGCAGCGGCAGCAGCGCACTGCGCAGCGGCAGCGGCAGCTGCCGCGCAGCGCCAGCGGCTGCGCTGCGGCACGCTGCAGCAGCGGCAGCGGCAGCGACAGCGGCGCGCTGGCTGCCGGCAGCGGCAGCCTGCCGGCACGGCGGCCGCGCAACACGGGGCTGCTGCGCGGCAGCGGCAGCTGCTGCAGCACGGCAGCACACGGCAGCGGCCGTGGCGCGAACAGCACACGGCCGCGTATCCCGGCACCCAACAGCAGCAGCAGCACAACGGATGCTTGGGCACGCGGCAGGGCGCGGCAGCGGCAGCGGCAGCGGCAGCAGCGGCACGGCAGCGGCGGCGGCAGCGGCAGCGGCAGCGGCAGCGGCGGCACAGGGCAGCGGCAGCAGCAGCGGCAGCAGCGGCAGCAGCAGCCGCAGCAGCGGCAGCAGCACGGCAGCAGCGGCAGCGGCACAGCAGCAGCAGCGGCAGCAGCGGCAGCGGCAACAGCGGCAACAGCAGCGGCAGCCGCGGCGGCACCGCAGCGGCAGCGGACACAGCGGCAACAGCAGCGGCAGCAGCGGCGGCAGCGCGCGGGGGGGCGGCAACAGCAAACACCACAGCGGCGGCACGCACAGCAAGCAGCAGCGGCGGCGGCGGCAGCACAGCTGGCAGCAGCAGCAGCAGCGGCAGCGGCAGCGGCGGCAGCGGCGGCGGCAGCAGCAGCGCAGCGGCAGCGGCGGCACAGCAGCGGCAGCAGCAGCAGCACGGCGGCGGCGGCAGCAGCAGCGGCAGCAGCACGGCAGCGGCGGCGGCGGCGGCCACGCACGGCAAGCGCGCAGCGGCAGCGCACACAGCCGGCAGCAGCAGCGGCAGCGGCAGCAGCAGCAGCGCAGCGGCAGCGGCAGCAGCAGCGGCGGCAGCAGCGGCGGCGGCAGCGGCACGGCAGCAGCAGCAGCAGCGGCAGCGGCCAGCAGCGGCAGCGCAGCAGCAGCAACAGCAGCAGTGCGGAGCAGCACGCAGCGGCAGCCACAGCACGGCAGCGCGCCGGCAGCGGCGCACAGCACACAACAGCGGCAGCGCAGCAGCAGCGGCAGCAGCGGCGGCGGCACGCGGCGCGGCAGCAGCAGCGGCAGCGGCAGCGGCAGCAGCACGGCAGCGGCAGCAGCGGCCGCGGCGCGGCAGCAGCAGCAGCAGCAGCGGCGGCAGCGGCAACAGCGGCAGCAGCGGCAGCAGCGGCAGCAGCAGCGCGCAGCAGCAGCAGCAGCGCCGCGCAGCAGCAGCGGCCGCGGCAGCAGCGGCGCGCGCAGCACGCGCAGCAGCACACAGGCAGCGGCAGCACAGCAGCAACAGCAACAGCAGCACGCGGCAGCACGCGGCGGCGGCAGCGGCGGCAGCACCGGCGCTGCCGCGCAGCAGCAGCAGCGGCGGCAGCGCGCAGCAGCGGCGGCTGCTGCAGCGGCAGCGGCAGCAGCAGCGGCGCAGCGCAGCAGCACAGCAGCAGCAGCAGCGGCAGCGGCAGCGCGCAGCGGCCGCTGGCAGCGGCGCCACGGCCGCACGGCAGCGGCCACGGCGCGGCAGCCGCAGCAGCAGCAGCAGCGGCTACGCACGGCGACGCACGCGGCGCTGCAGCGGGCGCAGCAGCGGCGCCACACAGCGGAAGCAACGGCAGCGGCGGCACAGCACGGCAGCGGCAGCAGCAGCGGCAGCTCCGGCACAGCACAGCGCAGCGGCAGCAGCACGGCAGCAGCGGCAGCGGCAGCAGCGGCAGCGGCGCGGCAGCGCAGCGGCAGCGGCAGCGGCAGCGGCAGCAGCAGCGGCGGCGCGGAGCACAGCGCACAGCGCGGCAGCGGCAGCAGCGGCGTGGCAGCGGCAGCAGCAGCGCGCGGCAGCGGCAGCAGCAGCAGCACGGCAGCAGCGGCAGCGGCAGCGGCAGCGGCAGCAGCAGCGGCAGCAGCAGCGGCAGCGGCGCGGCAGCGGCAGCAGCGGCAGCGGCAGCAGCGGCGGCACGGCAGCAGCACGGCGGCGGCAGCGGCGGCGGCAGCAGCAGCGGCACGCAGCACAGCCAGCAGCGGCGGCGGCACGGCGCGGCCGCCACGGCGGCAGCAGCGGCACGGCACGGCACACCAGCGGCAGCGGCACACGGCACGGAGCAGCACAGCGGCAGCCGCGCGGCAGCAGCACAGCAGCAACACACACACACACGCGCTCGAGGCACGCAGCAGCGGCACGGCACGGCAGCAGCAGCAGCAGCAGCAGCAGCGGCAGCACAGCGGCAGCAGCAGCAGCAGCAGCAGCGGCAGCGGCAGCGGCAGCGGCGGCGGCAGCAGCAGCACCAGCACGCGACGGCAGCGCAGCAGCCAGCGGCCGCCCCGCGCGGCACCCGGCCCTGCACGGCAGCAGCACACGCGCACGTGCCACACACGGCGCACAGAGCAGCGAGCAGCACGGGGGCAGCGCAGCGCAGCCAGCACAGCAGCAGCGGCAGCAGCAGCAGCGGCAACAGCACAGCGGCACAGCAGCGGCAGCAGCAGCAGCAGCGGCAGCGGCACAGCGCAGCAGCGGCAGCAGCAGCCGCGGCTAGCGGCAGCACAGCGCGGCTGGGCAACAGCAGCAGCAGCAGGCGGCAGCACGCACGCAGCACCAGCACAAGCACAACAGCGACAACGGCACAGCGGCACGGGGCAGCACACAGCAGCAGCGGCGGCGCCGCACAGCAGCACAGCAGCACGGCGGCAGCACAGCAGCAGCAGCGGCAGCAGCGGCAGCGGCAGCGGCAGCGGCAGCGGCGGCGGCAGCAGCGGCAGCGGCAGCGGCAGCGGCAGCGGCAGCGGCGGCAGCGGCAGCGGCAGCAGCGGCAGCGGCAGCAGCGGCGGCACGGCAGCACAGCAGCAGCGCAGCAGCCAGCACAGCGGCAGCGGCAGCGCACAGCAAGCAGCGGCGCAGCACAGCGGCAGCACAGCGGCACACCAGCGCAGCGGCAGAGCAAGCGGCAGCGGCAGCGGCAGCGGCAGCGGCAGCAGCGGCAGCGGCAGCGGCACGGCAGCAAGACCGGCAGCGCGGCGGCGGCGGCAGCGGCAGCGGCAGCGGCAGAGCGGCGGCAGCGGCGCCGCGGCACAGCAGCAGCGGCAGCAGCAGACAGCGGCACAGACAGCCCACGGCGGCAGCAGCCAGGGCAGCGCAGCGGCCGGACGCACGGCCAGCAGGGCACGGCGGCAGCAAGCAGACAGCAGCACACGCCGCAGCGGCAGCAGCAGCACACCACGCAACGCACGGGCAGCACGAGGCGGCGGAGCACACACACGGCACCGCACAGCAGCGGCAGCGGCAGCGGCAGCGGCAGCGGCGGCGGCACGGCAGCGGCAACAGCGGCAGCGGCAGCGGCGGCAGCGGCAGCAACAGCAGCGGCAACAGCGGCAGCAGCAGCAGCAGCAGCAGCAGCGGCAGCGGCACAGCGGCACACAGCGGCACAGCAGCAGCAGCAGGCAGCGGCAGCGCGCAGGGCAGCAGCACACAGGGCACGCAGCAGCAGCAGCAGCAACAGCGCGGCGCAGCGGCAGCGGCAGCAGCGGCACGGCAGCGCAGCGCAGCGGCAGCGGCGGCGAGAAGGGCAGGGGCACAGCACACGGCAGGAGCACAGGGAGGCCGGCACACACGCACAAGAAAGCACAGCAGCCCGCCACGCAGCGGCAGCTGGCAGCAGCGGCAGCGGCACGCACGCACAGCAGCAGCAGCAGCAGCAGCGGCAGCAGCAGCCGCAGCAGCAGCGGCAGCGGCAGCGCAGCACAGCAGCACAGCAAAGCACGCGGCGGTGTTGGGCGCACGACAGCTGAGCAGCAGCAGCAGCAGCAGCAGCGGCGCACAAAACCGCTGGGCTGTGCACACGCACCGTCAGCGGCACAGAGCCCACTGCTCTCTACCCGCCAGCTACTGCTACTGCTACTGCTACTGCTACTGCTACTGCTTAGGAAGAATGAACTGCTGAACTTGTAGCTACACGTACCATGGTCTAACAAAATAGATTGGCTTTGGATATTCTCCTAGCTGATATGGGGCAATGTACAGAATGTTGTACTTACATCCTGGATTCCTCCATTGGGGTTGGTGAGTCTGTAGCCATTATCAGACAGGAGGTAATGAGTGGGGTTGGGATGTGTTTGCATGGGTGAAAACTAGCCTGGGGAACATTGGAACTATCATGTTGCAAGGTCTCCTAGCCCTGGTTGGAGTCCTTGTGATATAATTCTGTCTGTTCTCATGCCTGACGACCTTGGTGAAGAGATAGTGGTCTGTTCTCATGCCTGACGACCTTGGTGAGGAGATAGTGTTCTATTCTCATGCCTGACGACCTTGGTGAGGAGATAGTTTGCCTGTTCTCATGCCTGACAACCTTGGTGAGGAGATAGTGGTCTGTTCTCATGCCTGACGACCTTGGTAAGGAGATTGTGTGACACAGCAGTATCTCCTCCTCACCATGATCATAAAAGTCAACTTGAATGACCTGACAGATCTCTCCACTGTTTCACCCTTTATTGGGGATCCAAATTGCCCTATTGGAGACGATGGTGCCTACTGCCATCGAACTGACCCCGGTCCCTATGAACCTCCCTGTTCCCCAGATTGTTATTATTAAGTTACCTTTTAGGAGTTCCATTCAGACCACCCCTTTCTGTGTAAAATGCCAATTTCCTAGAAACCAGAAGGTTTTCAATTCTGTCTGACAACAGCTCAGATATGTCATTTATGGTGATACCTAAGGTTTCCACGGCATCAAAGGGGGAATTGTGGTAGCAGAATTTGTAGTGAGCTGTTGTAACTTCTCAAGGGATATGTTATGTGTTGGACTGTGATGTTATGCCTTTCATAGACTCCTGGTGTATCTGCACCCTGACACAAGGCCGTTGTGTTCTGGGACTGTTGCTTATGTAAAATAACTGTTGTGTAACAATATGATTGAATTATTACCTCCCACTATATAAGGGACATGGAACCATTTATTCTGGGAGTTCTTCCCTGTGAAATCATAGATAGATCTCCCCTGCAGCTGCTTGATTGATATTATACAATTAAATAGTTTCTGCCTTAATCTTTGGATTTAATTTTCCACAACATTTGGTGTCGTGACCCAGATGGACTCGGACATCCCTCTGGCCACAACTTAAAAAAAGGTAAGAGACCTTTTTCAAAAATCTCTGTGAGGGACTGTTTCTTTTCCAGCCGAGCATTAATGGTGAAAGATCTCTGTGAGTTACTGTCTGTTTTCCAGCCGTGCCTTAATGGTGAGAGACCTCTGTGAGGGACTGTCTGTTTTCCAGCCGAGCCTTAATGGTGAGAGATCTCTGTGAGGGACTGTCTGTTTTCCAGCCGAGCCTTAATGGTGAGAGATCTCTGTGAGGGGACTGTCTGTTTTCCAGCCGAGCCTTAATGGTGAGAGATCTCTGTGAGGGACTGTCTGTTTTCCAGCCGAGCCTTAATGGTGAGAGATCTCTGTGAGGGACTGTCTGTTTTCCAGCCGAGCCTTAATGGTGAGAGATCTCTGTGAGGGACTGTCTGTTTTCCAGCCGAGCCTTAATGGTGAGAGATCTCTGTGAGGGACTGTCTGTTTTCCAGCTGAGCATTAATTGTGAAAGATCTCTTGTCCTCCTCAACCACAAAATGTTTTTCTACAATTTGGTAGAACTATTTCCCTATAATAATGAATCTGACCAGTTAACATTGATCTATGGGAGCACAGTGGTGTCTCCAATAGTAGGAATTGGTTTGCCTATAATCACCTGAAATATACTGTTGGACCCGTATGTTAGCAGGAATTGGATAGCCTGCAAGTAGGAATTGGATAGCCTATATGTTAATACAATGAGTCTGAAGAAGTGAGGAAGAGGAGGAGAACGTCGAGGAAGAGGGAAAGCATCCGCTCGACGACATGGAGTTAAATGTAGATATTGTTCTTAGAGAAACGAATGGAAATTCGAAGATAATGAAAGAACAGTGTGACACGATTAAGAGGAATTTGCATGTACCGTTTCACCTGGATAGTTCTGGACATGTAGAATGCTACAATGGCTTTCTGAAAAATGAACTGATAAAAATATGTGCTCAAGCAAGACTTACCTGGGTGGATGTGCTGCCCATAGCCTTGTTTTCAATGGGTTAAACCCCAGTCAGGACAACTGGCCTCAGTCCACATGAGGTACTGATGGCCCGTCCCATGAGGACCCCCGTGTCACCACCAGCCCCGGTCCCACCACCAGCCCCGGTCCCACCACCAGCCCCGGTCCCTGATCTGCAGTTGTTGGATGAAGTACTGTATAGCTCTGTCTAACTGTATTCCAGTTGTTGGATGACACTATGATGAAGTACTGTATAGCTCTGTCTAACTGTATTCCAGTTGTAGGATGACACTATGATGAAGTACTGTATAGCTCTGTCTAACTGTATTCCAGTTGTTGGATGACACTATGATGAAGTACTGTATAGCTCTGTCTAACTGTATTCCAGTTGTAGGATGACACTATGATGAAGTACTGTATAGCTCTGTCTAACTGTATTCCAGTTGTAGGATGACACTATGATGAAGTACTGTATAGCTCTGTCTAACTGTATTCCAGTTGTAGGATGACACTATGATGAAGTACTGTATAGTTCTGTTTAACTGTATTCCAGTTGTTGGATGACACTATGATGAAGTACTGTATAGCTCTGTTTAACTGTATTCCAGTTGTTGGATGACACTATGATGAAGTACTGTATAGCTCTGTTTAACTGTATTCCAGTTGTTGGATGACACTATGATGAAGTACTGTATAGCTCTGTTTAACTGTATTCCAGTTGTTGGATGACACTATGATGAAGTACTGTATAGCTCTGTTTAACTGTATTCCAGTTGTTGGATGACACTATGATGAAGTACTGTATAGCTCTGTTTAACTGTATTCCAGTTGTTGGATGACACTATGATGAAGTACTGTATAGCTCTGTTTAACTGTATTCCAGTTATTGGATGACACTATGATGAAGTACTGTATAGCTCTGTTTAACTGTATTCCAGTTGTTGGATGACACTATGATGAAGTACTGTATAGCTCTGTTTAACTGTATTCCAGTTGTTGGATGACACTATGATGAAGTACTGTATAGCTCTGTCTAACTGTATTCCAGTTGTTGGATGACACTATGATGAAGTACTGTATAGCTCTGTTTAACTGTATTCCAGTTGTTGGATGACACTATGATGAAGTACTGTATAGCTCTGTTTAACTGTATTCCAGTTGTTGGATGACACTATGATGAAGTACTGTATAGCTCTGTCTAACTGTATTCCAGTTGTAGGATGACACTATGATGAAGTACTGTATAGCTCTGTCTAACTGTATTCCAGTTGTTGGATGACACTATGATGAAGTACTGTATAGCTCTGTTTAACTGTATTCCAGCTGTTCACTCACAGGTCTCTGCAGCCCAAACTCCTCCAGATGACCATCCCCATCACGATCTCCAGCCTGGAGATTGGGTAATGATCAGGAGGCACGACAGAGGTAAAGAACCTTTGAAACCCAGGTGGAAAGGACCACATCAGATATCCTTCACCACCCCAACGGCGGTAAAGTGCTTAAGGAAAGACACCTGGATCCACGCCTCCCACTGTAAGCAAGTAGCAGAATTGGAAGATTATGTGTCTCCTGTTACTCCGACAACCCAGAAGGGGCACTGCTTACCCTGGGACTCGCAGCCATTGTGGCTGTTGGCATCCTCTGGGCGGTAGCAGACTTCGAGCAAGAGGTGGGTGAACATGCAAGTAACCTCTCCCGACCTCTCCGCTCCAACGAGGCCCGGCTTCCACCGGGGAAAGACCAGAATTAGATGTCCCCGCTGACCTCGCTGACCTGAACCTGGACTCAGGTGACCCCTCTGACTTGAACCTGGACTCTGGTGACCCCTCTGACTGGAACCTGGACTCAGGTGATCCTGCTGACCTTAACCTAGACTCAGGTGACCCCGCTGACCTTAACCTGGACTCAGGTGACCCCGCTGACCTTAACCTGGACTCAGGTGACCCCGCTGACCTGAACCTGGACCCTGCTGACCCCACTGACCTGAAAATGGACCCTGGTGACCCCTCTGACCTGAACCTGGACCCTGATGACCTCGCTGACCTAAAGAGAAGAAAAAGAGGTCATGAACATTCTGGGGTTTTCCCCGGGTCAAACACTTTCTAACAATTAGCTAGTAATGTCTCTGTCCTACAGAATGCATCAGATTGTTGGGTTGGTGGATTGGTACCAGACAGTAATGAGACTATGACATCAGACTGTTGGGTTGGTGGATTGTTACCAGACAGTAATGAGACTATGACATCAGACTGTTGGGTTGGTGGATTGGTACCAGACAGTAATGAGACTATGACATCAGACTGTTGGGTTGGTGGATTGTTACCAGACAGTAATGAGACTATGACATCAGACTGTTGGGTTGGTGGATTGTTACCAGACAGTAATGAGACTATGACATCAGACTGTTGGGTTTGTGTGGTTGGGATGTGTTTGCATGGGTGAAAACTAGCTTGTGTGAAACAGCAGTATCTCCTCCTCACCATGATCACAGAAGTCAACTTGAATGACCTGACAGATCTCTCCACTGTTTCACCCTTTATTGGGGATCCAAATTGCCCTATTGGAGACGATGGTGCCTACTGCCATCGAACTGACCCCGGTCCCTATGAACCTCCCTGTTCCCCAGATTGTTATTATTAAATGACATTTTAGGAGTTCCATTCAGACCACCCCTTTCTGTGTAAAATGCTAATTTCCTAGAAACCAGAAGGTTTTCAATTCTGTCTGACAACAGCTCAGATATGTCATTTATGGTGATACCTATGGTTTCCACTGAATATGTGAACCACATATCCTGAATATGTGAACCACCTGTACTGAATATGTGAACCACATAACACATGAACTGAATGTACAGTGCATTGGGAAAGTATTCAGACCCCTTGTCTTTTGCCACATTTTGTTACGTTACAGCCTTATTCTGAAATGGATTGATTGATTTTTCCCCCTCATCAGTCTACACAAAATACTGCATAATGTCAAAGCAAAAACAGGTTTTTCTGAAAAAGAAATAGTGGGAAGGGTACAAAAACATGTCTGCAGCATTGAAGGTCCCCAAGAACACAGTGGCCTCCATCATGCTTAAATGGTAGAAGTTTGGAAACACCAAGACTCTTCCTAGAGTTGGCCACCTGGCCAAACTGAGCATTCGGGGGAGAAGGGCCTTAGTCAGGGAGGTGACCAAGAACCCAATGGTCACTCTGACAGAGCTCCAGAGTTCCTCTGTGGAGATGGGAGAACCTTCCAGAAGGACAACCATCTCTGCAGCACTCCACCAATCAGGCCTTTATGGTAGAGTGGCCAGACGGAAGCCACTCCTCAGTAAAAGGCACATGACAGCCCGCTTGGAGTTTGCCAAAAGGCACCTAAAGGACTCTCAGACCATGAGAAACAAGATTCTCTTGTCTGATGAAACCAAGATTGAACTCTTTGGCCTGCATTCCAAGCGTCACGTCTGGAGGAAACCTGGTACCATCCCTACGGTGAAGCATGGTGGTGGCAGCTTCATGCTGTGGAGATGTTTTTCAGCAGCAGGGACTGGGAGACTAGCCAGGATCAAGGGAAAGATGAACGGAGCAAAGTACAGAGAGATGCTTGATCAAAACCTGCTCCAGAGCGCTCAGGACCTCAGGCGACGGTTCACCTTCCAACAGGACGCGACACTAAGCACACAGCCAAGAAAACGCAGGAGTGGCCCAGCCAGAGCCCGGACTGGAACCCGATCGAACATCTCTGGAGAGACCAGCTGTGCAGTGACGCTCCCAATCCAACCTGACAGAGCTTGAGAGGATCTGCAGAGGAGAATGGTAGAAACTCCCCAAATACAGGTGTGCCAAGCGTGTAGCGTCATACCCAAGAAGACTCAAGGCTGTAATCGCTGCCAAAGGTGCTTCAACAAAGTACTGAGTAAAGGGTCTGAATACTTAAGTAAATGTCATGTTTCAATTTTTTATTTGTAATACATCTGCAAAAATTTCTAAAAACCAGTTTTTGCTTTGTCATTATGGGGTATTACGTGTAGATTGATGAGGGGGGTGTAATTAATTTTAGAATAAGGCTGTAACGTAACAGAATGTGGAAAAGCTCAAGGGGTATATATATATCATATATACTCACGTACTACTTCATATACAGTGTATATATATATATACACTGTATATGAAGTAGTACGTGAATGCAACTTTCAGAACTACTGTCTAAAAAGTATACAAAAGTACCAGAGAATATCTTTAAGTAATAAGAGCAGAGTTTGGAACCATTCAGGAAACCATTCAGGAAACCATTCAGGAAACCATTCAGGGAACAGAACAGGAAACCATTCAGGAAACCATTCAGGAAACCATTCAGGAAACCATTCAGGGAACCATTCAGGAAACCATTCAGGGAACCATTCAGGAAACCATTCAGGAAACCATTCAGGAAACAGAACAGGAAACCATTCAGGAAACCATTCAGGAAACCATTCAGGAAACCATTCAGGGAACAGAACAGGAAACCATTCAGGAAAACATTCAGGAAAACATTCAGGAAACCATTCAGGAAACCATTCAGGAAACCATTCAGGGAACAGAACAGGAAACCATTCAGGAAACCATTCAGGAAACCATTCAGGAAACCATTCAGGAAACCATTCATGAAACGACAGGAACGAAAGTGATCTATACTGTTCTGGAACAGAACTGCTTTTTAAAAGCATGGGAACAGGTTAATAATGTTATTTTACGTTCCAGGCATTTTTTTCCAGTCGCACGAAAAACACAATAAATCTCCTATTCAAAGCCCTCAATCTTATTCCTGTCTGCCTGGCTGCCAGCTGAACATGCCACCGTGTAGGTTACCTGCCCCTCCTCTCTGAAGCCTAGTCTACTATCTTACTAGCTACTGACATTACAAGCGTGATTCAGAAATTAGGGAGAGAGCTTTTTAATTAGATAAAATATTAACTTTTTCTACGCTAGTTAATTGTTTCACATTTGATTTCTTAACTACAAAAAGGTAAGACGTGTTCTTATTTTATTTCTAGTGCTGCTCTGCACACACAAGCTTGTCGGCGCTAGCTAGCGAGTTTTGGTCCAACGTTAAATAAACTCTCTGAAGTTCAAAGACATTCAAAGTTCATTGCATCTCGCGCCCTATACTTGTCTGTCGAGTGCAAGTAAACAACTATAGCTTTTGGCCGCTCCAATAGCAAGCTGCTCTATCCGCAGTGATTGGTGAAGTCATTTAATGGTTTTTTTGGGGGGGGTTTAGAACTTTATTATGCTGGTCGAAACAGTGCAACGGAACAAAATAAATTATGGTTCTGTTCAGAACGAAACGATTGGAAAGTAATTTAAGTTCCAACCCATGAATAGGAATTATAATGGTTATACTGGTTATAATGGTTATGAGGGTTATAATGGTTATTATGGTTATAGTGGTTATAAGGGTTATAATGGTTATGAGGGTTATAATGGTTATAAGGGTAATGAGGGTAATGAGGGTAATGAGGGTTATGGGGGTAATGGGGGTTATGGGGGTTATGACATTTCACTCCTATGTCTATATCACATTTGTTTTTATAAAAAGTACAAAAGAGAACGTAATTCTGTAAATATATATATATACATATTTTTAAATCCCTAAAGCCATTACTCTAGTCTTGTTACAGTTTTTTTCCCAATCACTTTGGTGTGGTGAAAGTATAAAACTACAAACTGGTAATATTCGGAACGCAGCAAGTCTTATATTCAAAACCTTTCATTTTGTTGGGAGACATCTTTCACTACACAACCATTGATCCAAAATATAAGTTTACTGTGAAATACACTACATGACCAAAAGTGTGTGGCTGGACACCTGCTGGTCCAACATCTCATTTCAAAATCATGGGCATTAATATGGAGTTGGTCCCCCCCTTTGCTGCTATAACAGCCTCCACTTTTCTGGGAAGGCTTTCCACTAGATGTTGGAACATTGCTGCGGGGACTTGCTTCCATTCAGCCACAAGAGCATTAGTGAGGTCGGGCACTGATGTTGGGCGATTAGGCCTGGCTCGCAGTCGGCTTTTCCAATGAATCCCAAAGTTGTTAATTAGTAATAGTCAAATGTATTTTACCAAAGAGAAGACAAAACGTAATGTGAGCATTGCATTGTGAAAAGCAAGTTATTTATATGAACATTTATTGCAATGTGCAACATGTATTTCTAGATGAAACACTGATTAAGTTTACTGAATAAGTGACTATGATTTTGTGTGTTGTATTTAGTCAATTGAAAATGTGCTTAGTTTTAAGTTTTGTACTTAATGTGAAAATTGCACCAAAGCACTTTAAAGAAACTGTAATGCATAGGCCTAGAACAGAGTTGAGGTCAATTCCATTTCAATTCTGGAAGTACACTGATATTCAAATTCCCGTCCCCTTCAATGCTTTTCAATGAGAACAATTTGGAATTTGGAATTGGAATACTTCGGATTGACTTGAATTGAAATGGAATTGACCCCAACCCTGGGCTACAGTACACTCTGAGAAAAAAAGCCTTCCAAAAGGGTTCTTCGTCTGTCCCCATAGGAGAACGCTTTTGGTTCCAGGTAGAACCCTTTTGGGTTCCATGTAGAACCCTCTGTGGAAAGGATTCTACCTGGAACCCAAAAGGGTTCTACCTGGAACCAAAAAGGGTTCTTCAAGGGTTCTCCAATGGGGTCAGCCCCCATTTAGTTTTTTTTCTAAGAGTGTATGTCAGGTTCTAACCTCTATATCACTGTTACCATAGAGATACTATTCTATGTTCTGAATGTAATTCTATCACTGTTACCATAGAGATCCTTTTCTATGTTCTGAATGTAATTCTATCACTGTTACCATAGAGATACTATTCTAGGTTCTGAATGTAATTCTATCACTGTTACCATAGAGATACTATTCTAGGTTCTGAATGTAATTCTATCACTGTTACCATAGAGATACTATTCTAGGTTCTGAATGTAATTCTATCACTGTTACCATAGAGATACTATTCTAGGTTCTGAATGTAATTCTATCACTGTTACCATAGAGATACTATTCTAGGTTCTGAATGTAATTCTATCACTGTTACCATAGAGATACTATTCTAGGTTCTGAATGTAATTCTATCACTGTTACCATAGAGATACTATTCTAGGTTCTGAATGTAATTATATCACTGTTACCATAGAGATACTATTCTAGGTTCTGAATGTAATTCTATCACTGATACCATAGAGATACTATTCTAGGTTCTGAATGTAATTCTATCACTGTTACCATAGAGATACTATTCTAGGTTCTGAATGTAATTCTATCACTGTTACCATAGACATACTATTCTAGGTTCTGAATGTAATTCTATCACTGTTACCATAGAGATACTATTCTAGGTTCTGAATGTAATTCTATCACTGTTACCATAGAGATCCTTTTCTATGTTCTGAATGTAATTCTATCACTGTTACCATAGAGATACTATTCTAGGTTCTGAATGTAATTCTATCACTGTTACCATAGAGATACTATTCTAGGTTCTGAATGTAATTCTATCACTGTTACCATAGAGATACTATTCTAGGTT